>NW_027490176.1:486590-631764 GCF_050948175.1 Xylocopa sonorina
TCCATTGCTACGATACGTAGACATCTGCAAATGCTATTTCCTTGCAAGAAAGTGTCGCATTTACATTCATTTGAAGTGTAGACGAGGAATACATGACACTCCGCAAATCATATTATATCTTACCATGAATCATAGAAGTGAGATGCGATATCGCGTTTTAAGAAGCAGCAGAAATCTATTGCTACGATACGTAGACATCTGCAAACGCTATTTCCTTGCAAGGAAGTGCCGCATTTACATTCATTTGAAGCGTGGACGAGGAACACATGACACTTCGCAGATCATATTATATCTTACCATGAATCATAGAAATGAGATGCGATATCGCGATTTAAGAAGCATCAGAAATCCATTGCTACGATACGTAGACATCTGCAAACGCTATTTCCTTGCAAGAAAGTGTCGCATTTACATTCATTTGAAGTGTAGACGAGGAATACATAACACTTCGCAAATCATATTATACCTTACCATGAAACATAGAAATGGGATGCGATATCGCGTTTTAAGAAGCAGCAGAAATCCATTGCTACGATACGTAGACATCTGCAAACGCTATTTCCTTGCAAGAAATTGTCGCATTTACATTCATTTGAATCGTAGACGACGGATACATAACACTTCGCAAATCATATTATACCTTACCATGAAACATAGAAATGAGATGCGATATCGCGTTTTAAGAATCGTAAGAACTCTATTGCTACGATACGTAGACATCTGCAAACTCTATTTCCTTGCAAGAAAGTGTCGCATTTACATTCATTTGAAGTGTAGACGAGGAATACATGACACTTCGCATATCATATTATATCTTACCATGAAACATAGAAGTGAGATGCGATATCGCGTTTTAAGAAGCATTAAAACACTATTGCTACGATAGGTAGACATTTGCAAACGCTATTTCCTTGCAAGGAAGTGTCGCATTTACATTCATTTGAAGTGTAGTCGAGGAATACATAACACTTCGCAAATCATATTATATCTTACCATGAAACATAGAAATGAGATGAGATATCGCGTTTTAAGAAGCATTAGAACTCTATTGCTACGATACGTAGACATCTGCAGACGCTATTTCCTTGCAAGGAAGTGTCGCATTTACATTCATTTGAAGTGTAGACGAGGAATACATGACACTTCGCATATCATATTATATCTTACCATGAAACATAGAAGTGAGATGCGATATCGCGTTTTAAGAAGCATTAAAACACTATTGCTACGATAGGTAGACATTTGCAAACGCTATTTCCTTGCAAGGAAGTGTCGCATTTACATTCATTTGAAGTGTAGTCGAGGAATACATAACACTTCGCAAATCATATTATATCTTACCATGAAACATAGAAATGAGATGAGATATCGCGTTTTAAGAAGCATTAGAACTCTATTGCTACGATAGCTAGACATCTGCAGACGCTATTTCCTAGCAAGGAAGTGTCGCATTTACATTCATTTGAAGTGTTGACGAGGAATACATAACACTTCGCAAATCATATTATATCTTACCATGAAACATAGAAATGAGATGCGATATCGTGATTTAAGAATCATAAGAACTCTATTGCTACGATACGTAGACATCTGCAAACGCTATTTCCTTGCAAGGAAGTGTCGCATTTACATTCATTTGAAGTGTAGACGAGGAATACATAACACTTCGCAAATCATATTATATCTTACCATGAAACATAGAAATGAGATGCGATATCGCGTTTTAAGAAGCATTAGAACTCTATTGCTACGATACCTAGACATCTGCAGACGCTATTTCCTAGCAAGGAAGTGTCGCATTTACATTCATTTGAAGTGTTGACGAGGAATACATAACACTTCGCAAATCATATTATATCTTACCATGAAATATAGGAATGAGATGCGATATCGCGATTTAAGAATCATAAGAACTCTATTGCTACGATACGCTATTTCCTTGCAAGAAAGTGTCGCATTTACATTCATTTGAATCGTAGACGACGGATACATAACACTTCGCAAATCATATTATACCTTACCATGAAACATAGAAATGAGATGCGATATCGCGTTTTATGAATCGTAAGAACTCTATTGCTACGATACGTAGACATCTGCAAACTCTATTTCCTTGCAAGAAAGTGTCGCATTTACATTCATTTGAATCGTAGACGAGGAATGCATAACACTTCGCAAATCATATTATATCTTACCATGAAACATAGGAATGAGATGCGATATCGCGTTTTAAGAAACATTAGAAATCTATTGCTACGATACGTAGATATCTGCAAACGCTATTTCCTTGCAAGCAAGTGTTGCATTTACATTCATTTGAAGCGTGGACGAGGAATACATGACACTTCGCAAATCATATTACATCTTACCATGAAACATAGAAAGGAGATGCGATATCGCGTTTTAAGAATCATAAGAACTCTATTGCTACGATACGTAGACATCTGCAAACGCTATTTCCTTGCAAGGAAGTGTCGCATTTACATTCATTTGATGTGTTGACGAGGAGTACATAACACTTCGCAAATCATATTATATCTTACCATGAAACATAGAAATGAGTTCCGATATCGCGTTTTAAGAAGCAGCAGAAATCCATTGCTACGATACGTAGACATCTGCAAACTCTATTTCCTTGCAAGAAAGTGTCGCATTTACATTCATTTGAATCGTAGAAGAGGAATGCATAACACTTCGCAAATCATATTATATCTTACCATGAAACATAGAAATGAGATGCGATATAGCGTTTTAAGAAGCATTAGAAATCTATTGCTACGATACGTAGATATCTGCAAACGCTATTTCCTTGCAAGGAAGTGTTGCATTTACATTCATTTGAATCGTAGAGGAGGAATGCATAACACTTCGCAATGAATATTATATCTTACCATGAAACATAGAAATGAGATGCGATATCGCGTTTTAAGAAGCATTAGAACACTATTGCTACGATAGGTAGACATTTGCAAACGCTATTTCCTTGCAAGGAAGTGTCGCATTTACATTCATTTGAAGTGTAGACGAGGAATACATTACACTTCGCAAATCATATTATATCTTACCATGAAACATAGAAATGAGATGCGATATCGCGTTTTAAGAAGCATTAGAACACTATTGCTATGATACCTAGACATCTGCAGACGCTATTTCCTTGCAAGAAAGTGTCGCATTTACATTCATTTGAAGTGTAGACTAGGAATACGTAACACTTCGCAAATCATATTATACCTTACCATGAAACATAGAAATGAGATGCGATATCGCGTTTTAAGAAGCAGCAGAAATCCATTGCTACGATACGTAGACATCTGCAAACGCTATTTCCTTGCAAGAAAGTGTCGCATTTACATTCATTTGAAGTGTAGACGACGGATACATAACACTTCGCAAATCATATTATACCTTACCATGAAACATAGAAATAAGATCCGATATCGCGTTTTAAGAATCATTAGAACGCTATTGCTACGATACGTAGACATCTGCAAACGCTATTTCCTTGCAGGGAAGTGTCGCATTTACTTTCATTTGAAGTGTAGACGAGGAATATATGACACTTCGCAAATCATATTATATCTTACCATGAAACATAGAAATGAGATGCGATATCGCGTTTTAAGAAGCGTTAGAAATCTATTGCTACGATACGTAGATATCTGCAAACGCTATTTCCTTGCAAGCAAGTGTTGCATTTACATTCATTTGAAGCGTGGACGAGGAATACATGACACTTCGCAAATCATATTACATCTTACCATGAAACGTAGAAAAGAGATGCGATATCGCGTTTTAAGAATCATAAGAACTCTATTGCTACGATACGTAGATATCTGCAAACGCTATTTCCTTGCAAGGAAGTGTCGCATTTACATTCATTTGATGTGTTGACGAGGAGTACATAACACTTCGCAAATCATATTATATCTTACCATGAAACATAGAAATAAGATCCGATATCGCGTTTCAAGAATCATAAGAACTCTATTGCTACGATACGTAGACATCTGCAAACGCTATTTCCTTGCAGGGAAGTGTCGCATTTACAATCATTTGAAGTGTAGACGAGGAATACAGGACACTTCGCAAATCATATTATATCTTACCATGAATCATAGAAGTGAGATGCGATATCGCGTTTTAAGAAGTAGCAGAAATCCATTGCTACGATACGTAGACATCTGCAAACGCTATTTCCTTGCAAGGAAGTTCCGCATTTACATTCATTTGAAGCGTGGACGAGGAATACATGACACTTCGCAAATCATATTACATCTTACCATGAAACATAGAAAGGAGATGCGATATCGCGTTTTAAGAATCATAAGAACTCTATTGCTACGATACGTAGACATCTGCAAACGCTATTTCCTTGCAAGGAAGTGTCGCATATACATTCATTTGATGTGTTGACGAGGAGTACATAACACTTCGCAAATCATATTATATCTTACGATGAAACATAGAAATGAGATGCGATATCGCGTTTTAAGAAGCATTAGAACACTATTGCTACGATAGGTAGACATTTGCAAACGCTGTTTCCTTGCAAGGAAGTGTCGCATTTACATTCATTTGAAGTGTAGCCGAGGAATACATTACACTTCGCAAATCATATTATATCTTACCATGAAACATAGAAATGAGATGCGATATCGCGTTTTAAGAAGCATTAGAACACTATTGCTATGATACCTAGACATCTGCAGACGCTATTTCCTTGCAAGAAAGTGTCGCATTTACATTCATTTGAAGTGTAGACGACGGATACATAAAACTTCGCAAATCATATTATACCTTACCATGAAACATAGAAATAAGATCCGATATCGCGTTTTAAGAATCATAAGAACGCTATTGCTACGATACGTAGACATCTGCAAACTCTATTTCCTTGCAAGAAAGTGTCGCATTTACATTCATTTGAATCGTAGACGAGGAATGCATAACACTTCGCAAATCATATTATATCTTACCATGATACATAGAAATGAGATGCGATATAGCGTTTTAAGAAGCATTAGAAATCTATTGCTACGATACGTAGATATCTGCAAAAGCTATTTCCTTGCAAGGAAGTGTTGCATTTACATTCATTTGAATCGTAGACGAGGAATGCATAACACTTCGCAATGAATATTATATCTTATCATGAAACATAGATATGAGATGCAATATCTCGTTTTAAGAAGCATTTGAACACTATTGCTTAGATACGTAGACATCTGCAAACGCTATTTCCTTGCAAGGAAGTGCGCATTTACATTTAGTTGATGTGTAGACGAGGAATACATAACACTTCACAAATCATATTATATCTTACCATGAAACATAGAAATGAGATGCGATATCGCGTTTTAAGAAGCATTAGAACTCTATTGCTACGATACGTAGACATCGGCAGACGCTATTTCCTTGCAAGGAAGTGTCGCATTTACATTCATTTGAAGTGTAGACGAGGAATACATAACACTTCGCAAATCATATTATACCTTACCATGAAACATAGAAATGAGATGCGATATCGCGTTTTAAGAAGCATTAGAACACTATTGCTACGATAGGTAGACATTTGCAAACGCTATTTCCTTGCAAGGAAGTGTCGCATTTACATTCATTTGAAGTGTAGACGAGGAATACATAACACTTCGCAAATCATATTATATCTTACCATGAAACATAGAAATGGGATGCGATATCGCGTTTTAAGAAGCATTAGAACTCTATTGCTACGATACCTAGACATCTGCAGACGCTATTTCCTAGCAAGGAAGTGTCGCATTTACATTCATTTGAAGTGTAGACGAGGAATACATAACACTTCGCAAATCATATTATATCTTACCATGAAACATAGAAATGAGATGCGATATCGCGTTTTAAGAAGCAGCAGAAATCCATTGCTACGATACGTAGACATCTGCAAACGCTATTTCCTTGCAAGAAAGTTTCGCATTTACATTCATTTGAAGTGTAGACGACGGATACATAACACTTCGCAAATCATATTATACCTTACCATGAAACATAGAAATGAGATGCGATATCGCGTTTTATGAATCGTAAGAACTCTATTGCTACGATACGTAGACATCTGCAAACTCTATTTCCTTGCAAGAAAGTGTCGCATTTACATTCATTTGAATCGTAGACGAGGAATGCATAACACTTCGCAAATCATATTATATCTTACCATGAAACATAGAAATGAGATGCGATATCGCGTTTTAAGAAGCATTAGAAATCTATTGCTACGATACGTAGATATCTGCAAACGCTACTTCCTTGCAAGGAAGTGTCGCATTTACACTCATTTGAAGTGTAGACGAGGAATACATAACACTTCGCAAATCATATTATATCTTACCATGAAACATAGAAATGAGATGCGATATCGCGTTTTAAGAAGCATTAGAACACTATTGCTACGATACGTAGATATCTGCAGACGCTATTTCCTAGCAAGGAAGTGTCGCATTTACATTCATTTGAAGTGTAGACGAGGAATGCATAACACTTCGCAATGAATATTATATCTTACCATGAAACATAGAAATGAGATGCGATATCGCGTTTTAAGAAGCATTAGAACACTATTGCTACGATAGGTAGACATTTGCAAACGCTATTTCCTTGCAAGGAAGTGTCGCATTTACATTCATTTGAAGTGTAGACGAGGAATACATTACACTTCGCAAATCATATTATATCTTACCATGAAGCATAGAAATGAGATGCGATATCGCGTTTTAAGAAGCATTAGAACACTATTGCTATGATACCTAGACATCTGCAGACGATATTTCCTTGCAAGAAAGTGTCGCATTTACATTCATTTGAAGTGTAGACGAGGAATACATAACACTTCGCAAATCATATTATACCTTACCATGAAACATAGAAATGAGATGCGATATCGCGTTTTAAGAAGCAGCAGAAATCCATTGCTACGTTACGTAGACATCTGCAAACGCTATTTCCTTGCAAGAAAGTGTCGCATTTACTTTCATTTGAAGTGTAGACGACGGATACATAACACTTCGCAAATCATATTATACCTTACCATGAAACATAGAAATAAGATCCGATATCGCGTTTTAAGAATCATAAGAACGCTATTGCTACGATATGTAGACATCTGCAAACGCTATTTCCTTGCAGGGAAGTGTCGCATTTACTTTCATTTGAAGTGTAGACGAGGAATATATGACACTTCGCAAATCATATTATATCTTGCCATGAATCATAGAAGTGAGAAGCGATATCGCGTTTTAGGAAGCATTAGAACTCTATTGCTATGATACGTAGACATCTGCAAACGCTATTTCCTTGCAAGGAAGTGTCGCATTTACATTCATTTGAAGTGTAGGCGAGGAATACATGACACTTCGCAAATCATATTATATCTTACCATGAAACATAGAAATGAGATGCGATATCGCGTTTTAAGAAGCAGCAGAAATCCATTGCTACGATACGTAGACATCTGCAAACTCTATTTCCTTGCAAGAAAGTGTCGCATTTACATTCATTTGAATCGTAGACGAGGAATGCATAACACTTCGCAAATCATATTATATCATACCATGAAACATAGAAATGAGATGCGATATCGCGTTTTAAGAAGCATTAGAAATCTATTGCTACGATACGTAGATATCTGCAAACGCTATTTCCTTGCAAGCAAGTGTTGCATTTACATTCATTTGAAGCGTGGACGAGGAATACATGACACTTAGCAAATCATATTACATCTTAACATGAAACATAGAAAAGAGATGCGATATCGCGTTTTAAGAATCATAAGAACTCTATTGCTACGATACGTAGACATCTGCAAACGCTATTTCCTTGCAGGGAAGTGTCGCATTTACATTCATTTGAAGTGTAGACGAGGAATACAGGACACTTCGCAAATCATATTATATCTTCTACCATGAAACATAGAAATGAGTTCCGATATCGCGTTTTAAGAATCATAAGAACTCTATTGCTACGATACGTAGACATCTACAAACGCTATTTCCTTGCAAGGAAGTGTCGCATTTACATTCATTTGAAGCGTGGACGAGGAATACATGACACTTCGCAAATCATATTATATCTTACCATGAAACATAGAAATGAGATGCGTTATCGCGTTTTAAGAATCATAAGAACTCTATTGCTACGATACGTAGACATCTGCAAACTCTATTTCCTTGCAAGGAAGTGTCGCATTTACATTCATTTGAAGTGTAGACGAGGAATACAGGACACTTCGCAAATCATATTATATCTTACCATGAATCATAGAAGTGAGATGCGATATCGCGTTTTAAGAAGTAGCAGAAATCCATTGCTACGATAGGTAGACATCTGCAAACGCTATTTCCTTGCAAGGAAGTGCCGCATTTACATTCATTTGAAGCGTGGACGAGGAATACATGACACTTCGCAGATCAAATTATATCTTACCATGAATCATAGAAATGAGATGCGATATCGCGATTTAAGAAGTATCAGAAATCCATTGCTACGATACGTAGACATCTGCAAACGCTATTTCCTTGCAAGAAAGTGTCGCATTTACATTCATTTGAAGTGTAGACGAGGAATACATAACACTTCGCAAATCATATTATATCTTACCATGAAACATAGAAATGAGATGCGATATCGCGTTTTAAGAAGCATTAGAACACTATTGCTACGATAGGTAGACATTTGCAAACGCTATTTCCTTGCAAGGAAGTGTCGCATTTACATTCATTTGAAGTGTAGACGAGGAATACATAACACTTTGCAAATCATATTATATCTTACCATGAAACATAGAAATGAGATGCAATATCGCGTTTTAAGAAGCATTAGAACTCTATTGCTACGATACCTAGACATCTGCAGACGCTTTTTCCTTGCAAGAAAGTGTCGCATTTGCATTCATTTGAAGTGTAGACGAGGAATACATAACACTTCGCAAATCATATTATACATTACCATGAAACATAGAAGTGAGATGCGTTATCGCGTTTTAAGAAGCATCAGAAATCCATTGCTACGATACGTAGACATCTGCAAACGCTATTTCCTTGCAAGAAAGTGTCGCATTTACATTCATTTGAAGTGTAGACGAGGAATACATAACACTTCGCAAATCATATTATACCTTACCATGAAACATAGAAATGAGATTCGATATCGCGTTTTAAGAAGCAGCAGAAATCCATTGCTACGATACGTAGACATCTGCAAACTTTATTTCCTTGCAAGAAAGTGTCGCATTTACATTCATTTGAATCGTAGACGAGGAATGCATAACACTTCGCAATGAATATTATATCTTACCATGAAACATAGAAATGAGATGCGATATAGCGTTTTAAGAAGCATTAGAAATCTATTGCTACGATACGTAGATATCTGCAAACGCTATTTCCTTGCAAGGAAGTGTTGCATTTACATTCATTTGAATCGTAGACGAGGAATGCATAACACTTCGCAATGAATATTATATCTTACCATGAAACATAGAAATGAGATGCGATATCGCGTTTTAAGAAGCATTAGAACACTATTGCTACGATAGGTAGACATTTGCAAACGCTATTTCCTTGCAAGGAAGTGTCGCATTTACATTCATTTGAAGTGTAGACGAGGAATACATTACACTTCGCAAATCATATTATATCTTACCATGAAGCATAGAAATGAGATGCGATATCGCGTTTTAAGAAGCATTAGAACACTATTGCTATGATACCTAGACATCTGCAGACGATATTTCCTTGCAAGAAAGTGTCGCATTTACATTCATTTGAAGTGTAGACGAGGAATACATAACACCTTCGCAAATCATATTATACCTTACCATGAAACATAGAAATGAGATGCGATATCGCGTTTTAAGAAGCAGCAGAAATCCATTGCTACGTTACGTAGACATCTGCAAACGCTATTTCCTTGCAAGAAAGTGTCGCATTTACTTTCATTTGAAGTGTAGACGACGGATACATAACACTTCGCAAATCATATTATACCTTACCATGAAACATAGAAATAAGATCCGATATCGCGTTTTAAGAATCATAAGAACGCTATTGCTACGATACGTAGACATCTGCAAACGCTATTTCCTTGCAGGGAAGTGTCGCATTTACTTTCATTTGAAGTGTAGACGAGGAATATATGACACTTCGCAAATCATATTATATCTTGCCATGAATCATAGAAGTGAGAAGCGATATCGCGTTTTAGGAAGCATTAGAACTCTATTGCTACGATACGTAGACATCTGCAAACGCTATTTCCTTGCAAGGAAGTGTCGCATTTACATTCATTTGAAGTGTAGGCGAGGAATACATGACACTTCGCAAATCATATTATATCTTACCATGAAACATAGAAATGAGATGCGATATCGCGTTTTAAGAAGCAGCAGAAATCCATTGCTACGATACGTAGACATCTGCAAACTCTATTTCCTTGCAAGAAAGTGTCGCATTTACATTCATTTGAATCGTAGATGAGGAATGCATAACACTTCGCAAATCATATTATATCTTACCATGAAACATAGAAATGAGATGCGATATCGCGTTTTAAGAAGCATTAGAAATCTATTGCTACGATACGTAGATATCTGCAAACGCTATTTCCTTGCAAGCAAGTGTTGCATTTACATTCATTTGAAGCGTGGACGAGGAATACATGACACTTAGCAAATCATATTACATCTTAACATGAAACATAGAAAAGAGATGCGATATCGCGTTTTAAGAATCATAAGAACTCTATTGCTACGATACGTAGACATCTGCAAACGCTATTTCCTTGCAAGGAAGTGTCGCATTTACATTCATTTGATGTGTTGACGAGGAGTACATAACACTTCGCAAATCATATTATATCTTACCATGAAACATAGAAATAAGATCCGATATCGCGTTTTAAGAATCATAAGAACTCTATTGCTACGATACGTAGACATCTGCAAACGCTATTTCCTTGCAGGGGAGTGTCGCATTTACATTCATTTGAAGTGTAGACGAGGAATACAGGACACTTCGCAAATCATATTATATCTTACCATGAAACATAGAAATGAGTTCCGATATCGCGTTTTAAGAATCATAAGAACTCTATTGCTACGATACGTAGACATCTACAAACGCTATTTCCTTGCAAGGAAGTGTCGCATTTACATTCATTTGAAGCGTGGACGAGGAATACATGACACTTCGCAAATCATATTATATCTTACCATGAAACATAGAATTGAGATGCGTTATCGCGTTTTAAGAATCATAAGAACTCTATTAATACGATACGTAGACATCTGCAAACTCTATTTCCTTGCAAGGAAGTGTCGCATTTACATTCATTTGAAGTGTAGACGAGGAATACAGGACACTTCGCAAATCATATTATATCTTACCATGAATCATAGAAGTGAGATGCGATATCGCGTTTTAAGAAGTAGCAGAAATCCATTGCTACGATAGGTAGACATCTGCAAACGCTATTTCCTTGCAAGGAAGTGCCGCATTTACATTCATTTGAAGCGTGGACGAGGAATACATGACACTTCGCAGATCAAATTATATCTTACCATGAATCATAGAAATGAGATGCGATATCGCGATTTAAGAAGTATCAGAAATCCATTGCTACGATACGTAGACATCTGCAAACGCTATTTCCTTGCAAGAAAGTGTCGCATTTACATTCATTTGAAGTGTAGACGAGGAATACATGACACTTCGCAAATCATATTATATCTTACCATGAATCATAGAAGTGAGATGCGATATCGCGTTTTAAGAAGCAGCAGAAATCCATTGCTACGATACGTAGACATCTGCAAACGCTATTTCCTTGCAAGGAAGTGCCGCATTTACATTCATTTGAAGCGTGGACGAGGAATACATGACACTTCGCAGATCATATTATATCTTACCATGAATCATAGAAATGAGATGCGATATCGCGATTTAAGAAGCATCAGAAATCCATTGCTACGATACGTAGACATCTGCAAACGCTATTTCCTTGCAAGAAAGTGTCGCATTTACATTCATTTGAAGTGTAGACGAGGAATACATAACACTTCGCAAATCATATTATATCTTACCATGAAACATAGAAATGAGATGCGATATCGCGTTTTAAGAAGCATTAGAACACTATTGCTACGATAGGTAGACATTTGCAAACGCTATTTCCTTGCAAGGAAGTGTCGCATTTACATTCATTTGAAGTGTAGACGAGGAATACATAACACTTTGCAAATCATATTATATCTTACCATGAAACATAGAAATGAGTTGCAATATCGCGTTTTAAGAAGCATTAGAACTCTATTGCTACGATACCTAGACATCTGCAGACGCTATTTCCTTGCAAGAAAGTGTCGCATTTGCATTCATTTGAAGTGTAGACGAGGAATACATAACACTTCGCAAATCATATTATACATTACCATGAAACATAGAAGTGAGATGCGTTATCGCGTTTTAAGAAGCATCAGAAATCCATTGCTACGATACGTAGACATCTGCAAACGCTATTTCCTTGCAAGAAAGTGTCGCATTTACATTCATTTGAAGTGTAGACGAGGAATACATAACACTTCGCAAATCATATTATACCTTACCATGAAACATAGAAATGAGATTCGATATCGCGTTTTAAGAAGCAGCAGAAATCCATTGCTACGATACGTAGACATCTGCAAACTCTATTTCCTTGCAAGAAAGTGTCGCATTTACATTCATTTGAATCGTAGACGAGGAATGCATAACACTTCGCAAATCATATTATATCTTACCATGAAACATAGAAATGAGATGCGATATCGCGTTTTAAGAAGCATTAGAAATCTATTGCTACGATACGTAGATATCTGCAAACGCTATTTCCTTGCAAGCAAGTGTTGCATTTACATTCATTTGAAGCGTGGACGAGGAATACATGACACTTAGCAAATCATATTACATCTTACCATGAAACATAGAAAAGAGATGCGATATCGCGTTATAAGAATCATAAGAACTCTATTGCTACGATACGTAGACATCTGCAAACGCTATTTCCTTGCAAGGAAGTGTCGCATTTATATTCATTTGATGTGTTGACGAGGAGTACATAACACTTCGCAAATCATATTATATCTTACCATGAAACATAGAAATAAGATCCGATATCGCGTTTTAAGAATCATAAGAACTCTATTGCTACGATACGTAGACATCTGCAAACGCTATTTCCTTGCAGGGAAGTGTCGCATTTACATTCATTTGAAGTGTAGACGAGGAATACAGGACACTTCGCAAATCATATTATATCTTACCATGAAACATAGAAATGAGTTCCGATATCGCGTTTTAAGAAGCATTAGAACTCTATTGCTACGATACCTAGACATCTGCAGACGCTATTTCCTTGCAAGAAAGTGTCGCATTTACATTCATTTGAAGTGTAGACGAGGAATACATAACACTTCGCAAATCATATTATACCTTACCATGAAACATAGAAATGAGATGCGATATCGCGTTTTAAGAAGCAGCAGAAATCCATTGCTACGATACGTAGACATCTGCAAACGCTATTTCCTTGCAAGAAAGTGTCGCATTTACATTCATTTGAAGTGTAGACGACGGATACATAACACTTCGCAAATCATATTATATCTTACCATGAAACATAGAAATAAGATCCGATATCGCGTTTTAAGAATCATAAGAACTCTATTGCTACGATACGTAGACATCTGCAAACGCTATTTCCTTGCAGGGAAGTGTCGCATTTACATTCATTTGAAGTGTAGACGAGGAATACAGGACACTTCGCAAATCATATTATATCTTACCATGAAACATAGAAATGAGTTCCGATATCGCGTTTTAAGAATCATAAGAACTCTATTGCTACGATACGTAGACATCTACAAACGCTATTTCCTTGCAAGGAAGTGTCGCATTTACATTCATTTGAAGCGTGGACGAGGAATACATGACACTTCGCAAATCATATTATATCTTACCATGAAACATAGAAATGAGATGCGTTATCGCGTTTTAAGAATCATAAGAACTCTATTGCTACGATACGTAGACATCTGCGAACTCTTTTTCCTTGCAAGGAAGTGTCGCATTTACATTCATTTGAAGCGTGGACGAGGAATACATGACACTTCGCAAATCATATTATATCTTACCATGAAACATAGAAATGAGATGCGTTATCGCGTTTTAAGAAGCATCAGAAATCCATTGCTACGATACGTAGACATCTGCAAACGCTATTTCCTTGCAAAGAAGTGTCGCATTTACATTCATTTGAAGCGTGGACGAGGAATACATGACACTTCGCAAATCATATTATATCTTACCATGAAACATAGAAATGAGATGCGATATCGCGTTTTAAGAAGCATTAGAACACTATTGCTACGATAGGTAGACATTTGCAAACGCTATTTCCTTGCAAGGAAGTGTCGCATTTACATTCATTTGAATTGTAGACGAGGAATACATAACACTTTGCAAATCATATTATATCTTACCATGAAACATAGAAATGAGATGCAATATCGCGTTTTAAGAAGCATTAGAACTCTATTGCTACGATACCTAGACATCTGCAGACGCTATTTCCTTGCAAGAAAGTGTCGCATTTACATTCATTTGAAGTGTAGACGAGGAATACATAACACTTCGCAAATCATATTATACATTACCATGAAACATAGAAATGAGATGCGTTATCGCGTTTTAAGAAGCATCAGAAATCCATTGCTACGATACGTAGACATCTGCAAACGCTATTTCCTTGCAAGAAAGTGTCGCATTTACATTCATTTGAAGTGTAGACGAGGAATACATAACACTTCGCAAATCATATTATACCTTACCATGAAACATAGAAATGAGATGCGATATCGCGTTTTAAGAAGCAGCAGAAATCCATTGCTACGATACGTAGACATCTGCAAACGCTATTTCCTTGCAAGAAAGTGTCGCATTTACATTCATTTGAAGTGTAGACGACGGATACATAACACTTCGCAAATCATATTATACCTTACCATGAAACATAGAAATAAGATCCGATATCGCGTTTTAAGAATCATAAGAACGCTATTGCTACGATACGTAGACATCTGCAAACGCTATTTCCTTGCAGGGAAGTGTCGCATTTACTTTCATTTGAAGTGTAGACGAGGAATATATGACACTTCGCAAATCATATTATATCTTACCATGAATCATAGAAGTGAGATGCGATATCGCGTTTTAGGAAGCATTAGAACTCTATTGCTACGATACGTAGACATCTGCAAACGCTATTTCCTTGCAAGGAAGTGTCGCATTTACATTCATTTGAAGTGTAGGCGAGGAATACATGACACTTCGCAAATCATATTATACCTTACCATGAAACATAGAAATGAGATGCGATATCGCGTTTTAAGAAGCATTAGAACTCTATTGCTACGATACTTAGACATCTGCAAACGCTATTTCCTTGCAAGGAAGTGTCGCATTTACATTCATTTGAAGCGTGGACGAGGAATACATGACACTTCGCAAATCATATTACATCTTACCATGAAACATAGAAATGAGATGCGTTATCGCGTTTTAAGAAGCATCAGAAATCCATTGCTACGATACGTAGACATCTGCAAACGCTATTTCCTTGCAAGAAAGTGTCGCATTTACATTCATTTGATGTGTAGACGAGGAATACACGACACTTCGCAAATCATATTATATCTTACCATGAAACATAGAAATGAGATGCGTTATCGCGTTTTAAGAAGCATCAGAAATACATTGCTACCATACGTAGACATCTGCAAACGCTATTTCCTTGCAAGAAAGTGTCGCATTTACATTCATTTGAAGTGTAGACGAGGAATACATAACACTTCGCAAATCATATTATACCTTACCATGAAACATAGAAATGAGATGCGATATCGCGTTTTAAGAAGCAGCAGAAATCCATTGCTGCGATACGTAGACATCTGCAAACGCTATTTCCTTGCAAGAAAGTGTCGCATTTACATTCATTTGAAGTGTAGACGACGGATACATAACACTTCGCAAATCATATTATACCTTACCATGAATCATAGAAATGAGATGCAACATCGCGATTTAAGAATCGTAAGAACTCTATTGCTACGATACGTAGACATCTGCAAACTCTATTTCCTTGCAAGAAAGTGTCGCATTTACATTCATTTGAATCGTAGACGAGGAATGCATAACACTTCACAAATCATATTGTATCTTACCATGAAACATAGAAATGAGATGCGATATAGCGTTTTAAGAAGCATTAGAAATCTATTGCTACGATACGTAGATATCTGCAAAAGCTATTTCCTTGCAAGGAAGTGTTGCATTTACATTCATTTGAATCGTAGACGAGGAATGCATAACACATCGCAATGAATATTATATCTTATCATGAAACATAGATATGAGATGCAGTATCTCGTTTTAAGAAGCATTTGAACTCTATTGCTTCGATACGTAGACATCTGCAAACGCTATTTCCTTGCAAGGAAGTGCGCATTTACATTTAGTTGATGTGTAGACGAGGAATACATGACACTTCGCAAATCATATAATATCTTGCCATGAAACATAGAAATGAGATGCGATATCGCGTTTTAAAAATCATAAGAACTCTATTGCTACGATACGTAGACATCTGCAAACGCTATTTCCTTGCAAGGAAGTGTCGCATTTACATTCATTTGAAGCGTGGACGAGGAATACATGACACTTCGCAAATCATATTATATCTTACCATGAAACATAGAAATGAGATCCGATATCGCGTTTTAAGAATCATATGAACTCTATTGCTACGATACGTAGACATCTGCAAACGCTATTTCCTTGCTAGGAAGTATCGCATTTACATTCATTTGAAGAGTGGACGAGGAATACATGACACTTCGCAAATCATATTATATCTTACCATGAAACATAGATATGAGATGCAATATCTCGTTTTAAGAAGCATTTGAACTCTATTGCTTCGATACGTAGACATCTGCAAACGCTATTTCCTTGCAAGGAAGTGTCGCATTTACATTCATTTGAAGTGTAGACGAGGAATACATGACACTTCGCAAATCATATAATATCTTGCCATGAAACATAGAAATGAGATGCGATATCGCGTTTTAAAAATCATAAGAACTCTATTGCTACGATACGTAGACACCTGCAAACGCTATTTCCTTGCAAGGAAGTGTCGCATTTACATTCATTTGAAGCGTGGACGAGGAATACACGACACTTCACAAATCATATTATACCTTACCATGAAACATAGAAATGAGATGCGATATCGCGTTTTAAGTAGCAGCAGAAATCCATTGCTACGATACGCAGACATCTGCAAACGCTATTTCCTTGCAAGGAAGTGTCGCATTTACATTCATTTGAAGCGTGGACGAGAAATACATGACACTTCGCAAATCATATTATATCTTAGCATGAAACATAGAAATGAGATGCGTTATCGCGTTTTAAGAAGCATCAGAAATCCGTTGCTACGATACGTAGACATCTGCAAACGCTATTTCCTTACAAGGAAGTGTCGCACTTACATTCATTTGAAGTGTAGACGGGGAGTACATGACACTTCGCAAATCATATTATATCTTACCATGAATCATAGAAGTGAGATGCGATATCGCGTTTTAAGAAGCAGCAGAAATCAATTGCTACGATACGTAGACATCTGCAAACGCTATTTCCTTGCAAGGAAGTGCCGCATTTACATTCATTTGAAGCGTGGACGAGGAATACATGACACTTCGCAGATCATATTATATCTTACCATGAATCATAGAAATGAGATGCGACATCGCGTTTTAAGAAGTATCAGAAATCCATTGCTACGATACGTAGACATCTGCAAACGCTATTTCCTTGCAAGAAAGTGTCGCATTTACATTCATTTGAAGTGTAGACGAGGAATACATAACACTTCGCAAATCATATTATATCTTACCATGAAACATAGAAATGAGTTCCGATATCGCGTTTTAAGAATCATAAGAACTCTATTGCTACGATACGTAGACATCTGCAAACGCTATTTCCTTGCAAGGAAGTGTCGCATTTACATTCATTTGAAGCGTGGACGAGGAATACATGACACTTCGCAAATCATATTATATCTTACCATGACACATAGAAATGAGATGCGTTATCGCGTTTTAAGAAGCATCAGAAATCCATTGCTACGATGAGTAGACATCTGCAAACGCTATTTCCATGCAGGGAAGTGTCGCATTTACATTCATTTGAAGTGTAGACGAGGAATACATAACACTTCGCAAATCATATTATACCTTACCATGAAACATAGAAATATGATCCGATATCGAGTTTTAAGGATCATAAGAACTCTATTGCTACGATAGGTAGTCATCTGCAAACGCTATTTCCTTGCAGGGAAGTGTCGCATTTACATTCATTTGAAGTGTAGGCGAGGAATACATGACACTTCGCAAATCATATTATATCCTACCATGAAACATAGAAATGAGATGCGATATCGCGTTTTAAGAAGTATTAGAACTCTATTGCTACGATACGTAGACATCTGCAGACGCTATTTCCTTGCAAGGAAGTGTCGCATTTACATTCATTTGAAGTGTAGACGAGGAATACATGACACTTCGCAAATCATATAATATCTTGCCATGAAACATAGAAATGAGATGCGATATCGCGTTTTAAAAATCATAAGAACTCTATTGCTACGATACGTAGACACCTGCAAACGCTATTTCCTTGCAAGGAAGTGTCGCATTTACATTCATTTGAAGCGTGGACGAGGAATACACGACACTTCACAAATCATATTATACCTTACCATGAAACATAGAAATGAGATGCGATATCGCGTTTTAAGTAGCAGCAGAAATCCATTGCTACGATACGCAGACATCTGCAAACGCTATTTCCTTGCAAGGAAGTGCCGCATTTACATTCATTTGAAGCGTGGACGAGGAATACATGACACTTCGCAGATCATATTATATCTTACCATGAAACATAGAAATGATATGCGTTATCGCGTTTTAAGAAGCATCAGAAATCCATTGCTACGATACGTAGATATCTGCAAACGCTATTTCCTTGCAAAGAAGTGTCGCATTTACATTCATTTGAAGTGTAGACGAGGAATACATCACACTTCGCAAATCATATTATATCCTACCATGAAACATAGAAATGAGATGCGATATCGCGTTTTAAGAATCATAAGAACACTATTGCTACGATACGTAGACATCTGCAAACGCTAATTCCTTGCAAGGAAGTGTCGCATTTACATTCATTTGAAGCGTGGACGAGAAATACATGACACTTCGCAAATCATATGATATCTTACCATGAAACATAGAAATGAGATGCGTTATCGCGTTTTAAGAAGCATCAGAAATCCGTTGCTACGATACGTAGAAATCTGCAAACGCTATTTCCTTGCAGGGAAGTGTCGCATTTACATTCATTTGAAGTGTAGACGAGGAATACATGACACTTCGCAAATCATATTATATCTTACCATGAATCATAGAAGTGAGATGCGATATCGCGTTTTAAGAAGCAGCAGAAATCCATTGCTACGATACGTAGACATCTGCAAACGCTATTTCCTTGCAAGAAAGTGTCGCATTTACATTCATTTGAAGTGTAGACGAGGAATACATAACACTTCGCAAATCATATTATACCTTACCATGAAACATAGAAATGAGATGCGATATCGCGTTTTAAGAAGCAGCAGAAATCCATTGCCACGATACGTAGACATCTGCAAACGCTATTTCCTTGCAAGAAAGTGTCGCATTTACATTCATCTGAAGTGTAGACGAGGAATACATAACACTTCGCAAATCATATTATATCTTACCATGAAACATAGAAATGAGATCCGATATCACGTTTTAAGAATCATATGAACTCTATTGCTACGATACGTAGACATCTGCAAACGCTATTTCCTTGCTAGGAAGTGTCGCATTTACATTCATTTGAAGTGTAGACGAGGAATACATAACACTTCGCAAATCATATTATATCCTACCATGAAACATAGAAATGAGATGCGATATCGCGTTTTATGAATCATAAGAACTCTATTGCTACGATCCGTAGACATCTGCAAACGCTATTTCCTTGCAAGGAAGTGTCGCATTTACATTCATTTGAAGCGTGGACGAGAAATACATGACACTTCGCAAATCATATTATATCTTACCATGAAACATAGAAATGAGATGCGTTATCGCGTTTTAAGAAGCATCAGAAATCCGTTGCTACGATACGTAGACATCTGCAAACGCTATTTCCTTGCAAGAAAGTGTCGCATTTACATTCATTTGAAGTGTAGACAAGGAATACACGACACTTCGCAAATCATATTATATCTTACCATGAAACATAGAAATGAGATGCGTTATGGCGTTTTAAGAAGCATCAGAAATCCATTGCTACGATACGTAGACATCTGCAGACGCTATTTCCTAGCAAGGAAGTGTCGCATTTACTTTCATTTGAAGTGTAGACGAGGAATACATAGCACTTCGCTAATCATATTATATCTTACCATGAAACATAGAAATGAGAAGCGATATCGCGTTTGAAGAATCATAAGAACTCTATTGCTACGATACGTAGACATCTGGAAACGCTATTTCCTTGCAGCGAAGTGTCGTCTTTACATTCATTTGAAGTGTAAACGAGGAATACATGACACTTCGCAAATCATATTATATCTTACCATGAATCATAGAAGTGAGATGCGATTTCGCGTTTTAAGAAGCAGCAGAAATCCATTGCTACGACAGGTAGACATTTGCAAACGCTATTTCCTTGCAAGGAAGTGTCGCATTTACATTCATTTGAAGTGTAGACGAGGAATACATGACACTCCGCAAATCATATTATATCTTACCATGAAACATAGAAATGAGAAGCGATATCGCGTTTTAAGAATCATAAGAACTCTATTGCTACGATACGTAGACATCTGCAAACGCTATTTCCATGCAGGGAAGTGTCGCATTTACATTCATTTGAAGTGTAGACGGGGAGTACATGACACTTCGCAAATCATATTATATCTTACCATGTGTCACGTCCCGAGGTGCGGTTGCGCTCGCAACGGTGGCACAAAGTCGTAACCGTTCCCGAAAATAACGCGAATTGCGTCCGGACCGGGTTCGTTGGCGTTTCGGACTCGATAAAACGGTAATTAACACTAAACTTACCTTGCGAAGGCTTGATTCCGCTGTCTGATTTCTCTTTCCAGGTACCTGGAGCGCCTTGGATCCGCAACCGGGATGGCGGCGGCGTACGGCTGGAACGGAGGTACGGGTCGTGCGGCGAAGGAAACCTCCTTCACAGGAACCAGGGCTCGAACGTAGGAAATTGAATATTCTGGTGCATCACCCACGTATTCCCGAGCGAGACGACGAATAAACTCTCTCTTCCCCGCGCGTCGTGTACGCTTTTTCGGAGGTGCAAGGCTCGTCGAGAATACTTGAACTTCGGTCGAGTACGGCGCGGCTAAGCGTTGGTTCGCTCTAGCTTACCGGGATCAACCTGGGCGCAAGATATTCTGTACACGGTAGAAGTGAGGATGGAGTAACTAAGCGCTGGTTCGCTCTAGTCGTCGAGCCTCAAGACTATCGCAGATGAGATATAGAAATAGAATAATCGCGAGCGTACCCGTGGAGTAGAATTAAGGAATTGTATTTGAACTTGAATAAGGATACTTTGAATCTGGTAAAAATAAACTATATTCTATGATTTCACTATACTAGATACACTTGACTAAATTCTAAGTTACTGACTAGCGATTACAATGAGAATTAGAAATAGTATAAAGTATCGAATGGACTCCGCTATGGGAGTATGGATAGAGACGAATGCATTAGAGCTAATTGCTCGTTGCGAATGAGCCTATTGCTCGGATCGAAAGTGCATCGTTCGGATGCTGGAGGCGAGTTAGGAACTCGTCGGTTCGGAGATGAGTTAGCAACTCTCCGGTTCGGAGGTGAGATACGAACTGACTCTCGGATCTCGCGTCCGCGACCTCCTTGGGTCGCGCGGCGCGCGAGTCGCTGGGCCCTCGCGGTGGGGCGGACGGTCGGAGTAGGGCGGCCGCTCGGCCCTCGTGGTGGGGCGGCCGTTCGGAGTGGGGCGCGGCCCGCGTTAACCGTGAGCCGCGAGCGTCAAGTGTGCGCGCGAGTGCACGGAACATAACCGTGCATGCATATATTTACTTAAATCTAGGTGTGTGTTGGTGTGTATGTACATATATGAGTAGTGTGCTTATTCTAATCCCACATGTACGAGAAGTACGTATAGGGCTTCGTGATCGCTGGGGATTCGACCCAGTATGTGTCGGAGAGCTCCTCGCCCTCGTAATACGGGGTGAAGTCCTCCCCCTCGTGTGTGGAGATCGCGCGTGGGCGCGGCATGCTGCATCCCTCTTCCCTCTCGTACCTTTGTCTCCTTCTGTAGGGACGGCGAGTCGGCGGGTGGCCCGTGTGCAGGGGCTCCGGATACGGATGCTGGGGATGATGAGGTGGACGCCGGAGGGTGGCAGGCGGTACGCCTGACGTTACACATGAATCATAGAAGTGAGATGCGATATCGCGTTTTAAGAAGCAGCAGAAATCCATTGCTACGATACGTAGACATCTGCAAACGCTATTTCCTTGCAAGGAAGTGCCGCATTTACATTCATTTGAAGCGTGGACGAGGAATACATGACACTTCGCAGATCATATTATATCTTACCATGAATCATAGAAATGAGATGCGATATCGCGTTTTAAGAAGCATCAGAAATCCATTGCTACGATACGTAGACATCTGCAAACGCTATTTCCTTGCAAGAAAGTGTCGCATTTACATTCATTTGAAGTGTAGACGAGGAATACATAACACTTCGCAAATCATATTATATCTTACCATGAAACATAGAAATGAGTTTCGATATCGCGTTTTAAGAATCATAAGAACTCTATTGCTACGATACGTAGACATCTGCAAACGCTACTTCCTTGCAAGGAAGTGTCGCATTTACATTCATTTGAAGCGTGGACGAGGAATACATGACACTTCGCAAATCATATTATATCTTACCATGACACATAGAAATGAGATGCGTTATCGCGTTTTAAGAAGCATCAGAAATCCATTGCTACGATGAGTAGACCTCTGCAAACGCTATTTCCATGCAGGTAAGTGTCGCATTTACATTCATTTGAAGTGTAGACGAGGAATACATAACACTTCGCAAATCATATTATACCTTACCATGAAACATAGAAATATGATCCGATATCGAGTTTTAAGGATCATAAGAACTCTATTGCTACGATACGTAGACATCTGCAAACGCTATTTCCTTGCAGGGAAGAGTCGCATTTACATTCATTTGAAGTGTAGACGAGGAATACATGACACTTCGCAAATCATATTATATCTTACCATGAATCATAGAAGTGAGATGCGATATCGCGTTTTAAGAAGCAGCAGAAATCCATTGCTACGATACGTAGACATCTGCAAACGCTATTTCCTTGCAAGAAAGAGTCGCATTTACATTCATTTGAAGTGTAGACGAGGAATACATAACACTTCGCAAATCATATTATATCTTACCATGAAACACAGAAATGAGATCCGATATCGCGTTTTAAGAATCATAAGAACTCTATTGCTATGATACGTAGACATCTGCAAACGCTATTTCCTTGCAAGGAAGTGTCGCATTTACATTCATTTGAAGCGTGGACGAGGAATACATGACACTTCGCAAATCATATTATATCCTACCATGAAACATAGAAATGAGATGCGATATCGCGTTTTAAGAAGTATTAGAACTCTATTGCTACAATACGTAGACATCTGCAGACGCTATTTCCTTGCAAGGAAGTGTCGCATTTACATTCATTTGAAGTGTAGACGAGGAATACATGACACTTCGCAAATCATATAATATCTTGCCATGAAACATAGAAATGAGATGCGATATCGCGTTTTAAAAATCATAAGAACTCTATTGCTACGATACGTAGACATCTGCAAACGCTATTTCCTTGCAAGGAAGTGTCGCATTTACATTCATTTGAAGCGTGGACGAGGAATACATGACACTTCGCAAATCATATTATATCTTACCATGAAACATAGAAATGAGATCCGATATCGCGTTTTAAGAATCATATGAACTCTATTGCTACGATACGTAGACATCTGCAAACGCTATTTCCTTGCTAGGAAGTATCGCATTTACATTCATTTGAAGCGTGGACGAGGAATACATGACACTTCGCAAATCATATTATATCTTACCATGAAACATAGATATGAGATGCAATATCTCGTTTTAAGAAGCATTTGAACTCTATTGCTTCGATACGTAGACATCTGCAAACGCTATTTCCTTGCAAGGAAGTGTCGCATTTACATTCATTTGAAGTGTAGACGAGGAATACATGACACTTCGCAAATCATATAATATCTTGCCATGAAACATAGAAATGAGATGCGATATCGCGTTTTAAAAATCATAAGAACTCTATTGCTACGATACGTAGACACCTGCAAACGCTATTTCCTTGCAAGGAAGTGTCGCATTTACATTCATTTGAAGCGTGGACGAGGAATACACGACACTTCACAAATCATATTATACCTTACCATGAAACATAGAAATGAGATGCGATATCGCGTTTTAAGTAGCAGCAGAAATCCATTGCTACGATACGCAGACATCTGCAAACGCTATTTCCTTGCAAGGAAGTGTCGCATTTACATTCATTTGAAGCGTGGACGAGAAATACATGACACTTCGCAAATCATATTATATCTTACCATGAAACATAGAAATGAGATGCGTTATCGCGTTTTAAGAAGCATCAGAAATCCGTTGCTACGATACGTAGACATCTGCAAACGCTATTTCCTTACAAGGAAGTGTCGCATTTACATTCATTTGAAGTGTAGACGGGGAGTACATGACACTTCGCAAATCATATTATATCTTACCATGAATCATAGAAGTGAGATGCGATATCGCGTTTTAAGAAGCAGCAGAAATCCATTGCTACGATACGTAGACATCTGCAAACGCTATTTCCTTGCAAGGAAGTGCCGCATTTACATTCATTTGAAGCGTGGACGAGGAATACATGACACTTCGCAGATCATATTATATCTTACCATGAATCATAGAAATGAGATGCGACATCGCGTTTTAAGAAGCATCAGAAATCCATTGCTACGATACGTAGACATCTGCAAACGCTATTTCCTTGCAAGGAAGTGTCGCATTTACATTCATTTGAAGCGTGGACGAGGAATACATGACACTTCGCAAATCATATTATATCTTACCATGACACATAGAAATGAGATGCGTTATCGCGTTTTAAGAAGCATCAGAAATCCATTCCTACGATGAGTAGACATCTGCAAACGCTATTTCCATGCAGGGAAGTGTCGCATTTACATTCATTTGAAGTGTAGACGAGGAATACATAACACTTCGCAAATCATATTATACCTTACCATGAAACATAGAAATATGATCCGATATCGAGTTTTAAGGATCATAAGAACTCTATTGCTACGATACGTAGACATCTGCAAACGCTATTTCCTTGCAGGGAAGTGTCGCATTTACATTCATTTGAAGTGTAGGCGAGGAATACATGACACTTCGCAAATCATATTATATCCTACCATGAAACATAGAAATGAGATGTGATATCGCGTTTTAAGAAGTATTAGAACTCTATTGCTACGATACGTAGACATCTGCAGACGCTATTTCCTTGCAAGGAAGTGTCGCATTTACATTCATTTGAAGTGTAGACGAGGAATACATGACACTTCGCAAATCATATAATATCTTGCCATGAAACATAGAAATGAGATGCGATATCGCGTTTTAAGAATCATAAGAACTCTATTGCTACGATACGTAGACACCTGCAAACGCTATTTCCTTGCAAGGAAGTGTCGCATTTACATTCATTTGAAGCGTGGACGAGGAATACACGACACTTCACAAATCATATTATACCTTACCATGAAACATAGAAATGAGATGCGATATCGCGTTTTAAGTAGCAGCAGAAATCCATTGCTACGATACGCAGACATCTGCAAACGCTATTTCCTTGCAAGGAAGTGCCGCATTTACATTCATTTGAAGCGTGGACGAGGAATACATGACACTTCGCAGATCATATTATATCTTACCATGAAACATAGAAATGATATGCGTTATCGCGTTTTAAGAAGCATCAGAAATCCATTGCTACGATACGTAGATATCTGCAAACGCTATTTCCTTGCAAAGAAGTGTCGCATTTACATTCATTTGAAGTGTAGACGAGGAATACATAACACTTCGCAAATCATATTATATCCTACCATGAAACATAGAAATGAGATGCGATATCGCGTTTTAAGAATCATAAGAACACTATTGCTACGATACGTAGACATCTGCAAACGCTATTTCCTTGCAAGGAAGTGTCGCATTTACATTCATTTGAAGCGTGGACGAGAAATACATGACACTTCGCAAATCATATTATATCTTACCATGAAACATAGAAATGAGATGCGTTATCGCGTTTTAAGAAGCATCAGAAATCCGTTGCTACGATACGTAGATATCTGCAAACGCTATTTCCTTACAAGGAAGTGTCGCATTTACATTCATTTGAAGTGTAGACGGGGAGTACATGACACTTCGCAAATCATATTATATCTTACCATGAATCATAGAAGTGAGATGCGATATCGCGTTTCAAGAAGCAGCAGAAATCCATTGCTACGATACGTAGACATCTGCAAACGCTATTTCCTTGCAAGGAAGTGCCGCATTTACATTCATTTGAAGCGTGGACGAGGAATACATGACACTTCGCAGATCATATTATATCTTACCATGAATCATAGAAATGAGATGCGACATCGCGTTTTAAGAAGCATCAGAAATCCATTGCTACGATACGTAGACATCTGCAAACGCTATTTCCTTGCAAGAAAGTGTCGCATTTACATTCATTTGAAGTGTAGACGAGGAATACATAACACTTCGCAAATCATATTATATCTTACCATGAAACATAGAAATGAGTTCCGATATCGCGTTTTAAGAATCATAAGAACTCTATTGCTACGATACGTAGACATCTGCAAACGCTATTTCCTTGCAAGGAAGTGTCGCATTTACATTCATTTGAAGCGTGGACGAGGAATACATGACACTTCGCAAATCATATTATATCTTACCATGACACATAGAAATGGGATGCGTTATCGCGTTTTAAGAAGCATCAGAAATCCATTGCTACGATGAGTAGACATCTGCAAACGCTATTTCCATGCAGGGAAGTGTCGCATTTACATTCATTTGAAGTGTAGACGAGGAATACATAACACTTCGCAAATCATATTATACCTTACCATGAAACATAGAAATATGATCCGATATCGAGTTTTAAGTATCATAAGAAATCTACTGCTACGATACGTAGACATCTGCAAACGCTATTTCCTTGCAGGGAAGTGTCGCATTTACATTCATTTGAAGTGTAGACGAGGAATACATGACACTTCGCAAATCATATTATATCTTACCATGAATCATAGAAGTTGGATGCGATATCGCGTTTTAAGAAGCAGCAGAAATCCATTGCTACGATACGTAGACATCTGCAAACGCTATTTCCTTGCAAGAAAGTGTCGCATTTACATTCGTTTGAAGTGTAGACGAGGAATACATAACACTTCGCAAATCATATTATACCTTACCATGAAACATAGAAATGAGATGCGATATCGCGTTTTAAGAAGCAGCAGAAATCCATTGCTACGATACGTAGACATCTGCAAACGCTATTTCCTTGCAAGAAAGTGTCGCATTTACATTCATTTGAAGTGTAGACGAGGAATACATAACACTTCGCAAATCATATTATATCTTACCATGAAACATAGAAATGAGATCCGATATCACGTTTTAAGAATCATATGAACTCTATTGCTACGATACGTAGACATCTGCAAACGCTATTTCCTTGCTAGGAAGTGTCGCATTTACATTCATTTGAAGTGTAGACGAGGAATACATAACACTTCGCGAATCATATTATATCCTACCATGAAACATAGAAATGAGATGCGATATCGCGTTTTATGAATCATAAGAACTCTATTGCTACGATCCGTAGACATCTGCAAACGCTATTTCCTTGCAAGGAAGTGTCGCATTTACATTCATTTGAAGCGTGGACGAGAAATACATGACACTTCGCAAATCATATTATATCTTACCATGAAACATAGAAATGAGATGCGTTATCGCGTTTTAAGAAGCATCAGAAATCCGTTGCTACGATACGTAGACATCTGCAAACGCTATTTCCTTGCAAGAAAGTGTCGCATTTACATTCATTTGAAGTGTAGACGAGGAATACACGACACTTCGCAAATCATATTATATCTTACCATGAAACATAGAAATGAGATGCGTTATGGCGTTTTAAGAAGCATCAGAAATCCATTGCTACGATACGTAGACATCTGCAGACGCTACTTCCTAGCAAGGAAGTGTCGCATTTACTTTCATTTGAAGTGTAGACGAGGAATACATAGCACTTCGCTAATCATATTATATCTTACCATGAAACATAGAAATGAGAAGCGATATCGCGTTTGAAGAATCATAAGAACTCTATTGCTACGATACGTAGACATCTGGAAACGCTATTTCCTTGCAGCGAAGTGTCGTCTTTACATTCATTTGAAGTGTAGACGAGGAATACATGACACTTCGCAAATCATATTATATCTTACCATGAATCATAGAAGTGAGATGCGATTTCGCGTTTTAAGAAGCAGCAGAAATCCATTGCTACGACAGGTAGACATTTGCAAACGCTATTTCCTTGCAAGGAAGTGTCGCATTTACATTCATTTGAAGTGTAGACGAGGAATACATGACACTCCGCAAATCATATTATATCTTACCATGAAACATAGAAATGAGAAGCGATATCGCGTTTTAAGAATCATAAGAACTCTATTGCTACGATACGTAGACATCTGCAAACGCTATTTCCATGCAGGGAAGTGTCGCATTTACATTCATTTGAAGTGTAGACGAGGAATACATGACACTTCGCAAATCATATTATATCTTACCATGAATCATAGAAGTGAGATGCGATATCGCGTTTTAAGAATCATCAGAAATCCATTGCTACGATACGTAGACATCTGCAAACGCTATTTCCTTGCAAGAAAGTGTCGCATTTACATTCATTTGAAGTATAGACGAGGAATACACAACACTTCGCAAATCGTATTATATCTTACCATGAAACATAGAAATGAGATGCGATATCGCGTTTTAAGAAGCATCAGAAATCCATTGCTACGATACGTAGACATCTGCAAACGCTATTTCCTTGCAAGAAAGTGTCGCATTTACATTCATTTAAAGTGTAGACGAGGAATACATAACACTCCGCAAATCATATTATATCTTACCATGAAACATAGAAATGTGATGCGATATCGCGTTTTAAGAAGCATTAGAACTCTACTGCTACGATACGTAGACATCTGCAAACGCCATTTCTTAGCGAGGAAGTGTCGCATTCACATTCATTTGAAGTGTAGACGAGGAATACATAACACTCCGCAAATCATATTATATCTTACCATGAAACATAGAAATGTGATGCGATATCGCGTTTTAAGAATCATAAGAACTCTATTGCTACGATACGTAGACATCTGCAAACGCTATTTCCCTGCAAAGAAGTGTCGCATTTACATTCATTTGAAGTGTAGACGAGGAATACATAACTCTTCGCAAATCATATTATATCTTACCATGAAACATAGAAATGACATTCGATATCGCGTTTTAAGAATCATAAGCACTCTATTGCTACGATACGTAGACATCTGCAAACGCTATTTCCTTGCAAGGAAGGGTCGCATTTACATTCATTTGAAGCGTGGACGAGGAATACATAACACTTCGCAAATCATATTATACCTTACCATGAAACATAGAAATGAGATGCGATATCGCGTTTTAAGAACCATAAGAACTCTATTGCTACGATACGTAGACATCTGCAAACGCCATTTCCTTGCAAGTGTGACGTCAGGCGTAGCGCCTGCCACCCATCAGCCTCCTCGCCGCCTCCAGCATCAACCCCTGCACGCAGGCAGCCTGCCGTACACGCCTGCAGATTCAGCAACCAGCAGCGTTCGCGCGCGCACAGGTGCACGCGCTCACACGCACGTAGGAACACCTCTTTCTCGCTCGCACCAACAAGCAACGTTGTCTCGCTCGCACCTACGAGCATCCCCGCCTCCCTCGCATCGAGGACTCCTTCCAGAGGGAAGAAGTCGCTGCCCGTCACCGGAATGGGGACTGTTCCAGATTAGGGAACCAACATTGCCAGACCCTGTATACTATTTTTAACTCATATATTACATCTATGTACATGTATTATAATCCTAAATCTAAGTACTCATGACACATATTGTAACACACCACAACACACACGTAATTCTAAGTCCGTAGGTATATGATTATATATTAAGACGCGCCTGCGCCAACAACACGCGCAGCTAGCCCCACCACGAGCCGCGATTCCCCACTCGCTGGACCACGCGCTCCCCACTACGAGTGCCCGCGACCGAAGCGCCTCGCGAACCGAGGAGGTCCGAGACGCGACTCCGGAGAGTCAGTCTACTTCGAGATTCCAGTCCGAGGAGTCGAATCCTCCAGTACCATTTCTTATACTCGAGCCATTAGCCGCCTCAATGTGGGGTCTAGGCTACTCGATAGTATTTCTATTTCCTTAGTTCTAACTTAGAATAATTTCAACTTTGTATAATTTTAACTTAGAATATATTCCATTTATTTTACTACATCTAGTTTTTGAGTTTAATACCATATCTACTAATTCCTATATCTACTAAATCAAATACCACTTCTCGCGCTTAATACAAACAGTAACAACGAATTCTTCCACGTGTCTCTTCCATACAACTGGGTAGCTTCCCATCACCTCGAAGGAGTATAGAACTCAGCTTTGCAGAGTTGCGATAGAGCGGACCGCCGCTTATCCTTCCGAGCATTGTCTGTTAGTACAGAAAACTCTGGGTGAATGGGGCGTGATTCCGGTTCGCGAAGAACACGACGCGCGGGTAGGAAGAATTTCCTTCGCTCACTTGTGCGTGGATACGTGGGTAACGTATCCCGGATCCCCGTGTACCAGCAACCTGTCTCCGCACCTGTTCAGCAGCATCTTTCCGAAGTCTCTAGCATCGCCGAGTCTCCTGTTTCCGCAACCGAGGTTGCTGCGATATCTACAGTCTCCACCGAATCCGCTTCGCATCCGAGTCGCCGTTTACCGCTTCGCTGGAAGCTCATTGAATTATCAACCTCAATCAACAGGCCAGCACCTACGTCGATACCAATCAACGATCCACGGCGAGAATTTTACCAACGTATCGAGAACGAAATCAGCAAAGGTAACATTTCCAACTCCTTATAAACGCAAATCGCGAGTGTTTTGTCCGTGTCGCGTTAGCTGAAATAGTCGAACCCGGTCGTAACGCGTTTCCGCGGACCGAATTTCGAACAAATAGGCTAGTGTCGTGAAGCCCCCGGATAAACGAAAAGTTATTTCGCCGGACGTGACACAAGGAAGTGTCGCATTTACATTCATTTGATGTGTAGACGAGGAATACATAACACTTCGCAAATCATATTGTACCTTACCATGAAACATAGAAATGAGATGCGATATCGCGTTTTAAGAAGCATTAGAACTCTACTGCTACGATACGTAGACATCTGCAAACGCTATTTCCTAGCGAGGAAGTGTCGCATTCACATTCATTTGAAGTGTAGACGAGGAATACATAACACTTCGCAAATCATATTATATCTTACCATGAAACAGTGAAATGAGATGCGATATCGCGATTTAAGAAGCATTTGAACTCTATTGTTACGATACGTAGACATCTGCAAACGCTATTTCCTAGCAAGGAAGTGTCGCATTTACATTCATTTGAAGTTTAGACGAGGAATACATGACACGTCGCAAATCATATTATATCTTACCATGAAACATAGAAATGAGATGCGATATCGCGTTTTAAGAATCATAAGAACACTATTGCTACGATACGTAGACATCTGCAAACGCTATTTCCTTGCAAGGAAGTGTCGCATTTACATTAATTTGAATCGTAGACGAGGAATGCATAACATTTCGCAATGAATATTATATCTTATCATGATACATAGAAATGAGATGCGATATCGCGTTTTAAGAAGTATTGGAACACTATTGCTAAGATAGGTAGACATTTGCAAACGCTATTTCCTTACAAGGAAGTGTCGCATTTACATTCATTTGAAGTGTAGACGAGGAATACATAACACTTCTCCAATCATATTATATCTTACCATGAAACGTAGAAATGAGATGCGATATCGCGTTTTAAGAATCATAAGAACTCTATTGCTACGATACGTAGACATCTGCAAACGCTATTTGCTTGCAAGGAAGTGTCGCATTTACATTCATTTGAAGTGTAGACGAGTAATACATAACACTTCCCCAATCATATTATATCTTACCATGAAACATAGAAATGAGATGCGATATCGCGTTCTAAGAAGCATTGGAACTCTATTGCTACGATACGTAGACATCTGCAAACGCTATTTCCTTGCAAGGAAGAGTCGCATTTACATTCATTTGAAGTGTAGAAAAGAATACATGACACTTCGCAAATCATATTATATCTTACCATGAAACATAGGAATGAGATGCGATATCTCGTTTTAAGAAGCATTAGAACTCTATCCCTACGATACGTAGACATCTGCAAACGCTATTTCCTTGCAAGGAAGTGTCGCATTTACATTCTTCTGAAGAGAATATGAAGTATACATAACACTTTACAATGAATATTATATCCTATCATGCAACACAGAAATGAGATGCGATATCTCGTTTTAAGAAGCATTTGAACTCTATTGCTTCGATACGTAGACATCTGCAAACGCTATTTCCTTGCAAGGAAGCATTGCATTTACATTCATTTGAAGTGTAGACGAGGACTACATAACACTTCGCAATGAATATTACATCTTGTCATGAAACATAGAAATGAGATGCGATATCACGTTTTAAGAAGCACTAGAACTCCATCCCTACGATACGTAGACATCTGCAAACGCTATTTCCTAGCAAGGAAGTGTCGCATTCACATTCATTTGAAGTGTAGACGTTGGACTACATAACACTTCGCAATGAATATAACATCTTATCATGAAACATAGAAATGAGATGCGATATCACGTTTTAAGAAGCACTAAAAACTCCATCCCTACGATACGTAGACATCTGCAAACGCTATTTCCTAGCAAGGTAGTGTCGCATTCACATTCATTTGAAGTGTAGACGTTGGACTACATAACACTTCCCCAATCATATTATATCTTACCATGAAACATAGAAATGAGATGCGATATCGCGTTTTAAGAATCATAAGAACTCTATTGCTACGATACGTAGACATCTGCAAACGCTATTTCCTTGCAAGGAAGAGTCGCATTTACATTCATTTGAAGTGTAGACGAAGAATACATGGACACTTCGCAAATCATATTATATCTTACCATGAAACATAGAATGAGATGCGATATCGCGTTTTAAGAAGCATTAGAACTCTATTGCTACGATACCTAGTCATCTGCAGACGCTATTTCCTAGCAGGGAAGTGTGGCATTTACATTCATTTAAAGTGTAGACAAGGAATGCGTAACACTTCGCAATGAATATTATATCTTGTCATGAAACATAGAAATGAGATGCGATATCGCGTTTTATGAATCATAAGAACTCTATTGCTACGATACGTAGACATATGCAAACGCTATTTCCTTGCAAGGAAGAGTCGCATTTACCATTCATTTGAAGTGTAGACGAGTAATACATAACACTTCCCCAATCATATTATATCTTACCATGAAACATAGAAATGAGATGCGATATCGCGTTTTAAGAAGCATTGGAATCTATTGCTACGATACGTAGACATCTGCAAACGCTATATCCTAGCGAGGAAGTGTCGCATTTACATTCATTTGAAGTGTAGACGAAAAATACATAACACTTCGCAAATCATATTATACCTTACCATGAAAGATAGAAATGAGATGCGATATCGCGTTTTAAGAATCATTAGAACACTATTGCTACGATAGGTAGACATTTGCAAACGCTATTTCCTTGCAAGGAAGTGTCGCATTTACATTCATTTGGAGTGTAGACGAGGAATACATAACACTTCGCAAATCATATTATATCTTACCATGAAACATAGAAATGAGATGCGATATCGCGTTTTAAGAAGCATTGGAACTCTATTGCTACGATACGTAGACATCTGCAAACGCTATTTCCTTGCAAGGAAGTGTCGCATTTACGCATTTACATTCATTTGAAGTGTAGAAGAGGAATACATAACACTTCGCAAATCATATTATATCTTACCATGAAACATGGAAAGGAGATGCGATATCGCGTTTTAAGAAGCATTAGAACTCTATTGCTACGATACGTAGACATCTGCAAACGCTATATCCTAGCGAAGAAGTGTCGCATTCACATTCATTTGAAGTGTAGGCGAGGAATACATAACACTTCGCAAATCATATTATAACTTACCATGAAACATAGAAGTGAGACGCGATATCGCGTTTTAAGAAGCATTAGAATACTATTGCTACGATAGGCAAATATTTGCAAACGCTATTTCCTTGCAAGGAAGTGTCGCATTCACATTCATTTGAAGTGTAGACGAGGAATACATAACACTTCTCCAATCATATTATATCTTACCATGAAACGTAGAAATGAGATGCGATATCGCGTTTTAAGAATCATAAGAACTCTATTGCTACGATACGTAGACATCTGCAAACGCTATTTGCTTGCAAGGAAGTGTCGCATTTACATTCATTTGAAGTGTAGACGAGTAATACATAACACTTCCCCAATCATATTATATCTTACCATGAAACATAGAAATGAGATGCGATATCGCGTTCTAAGAAGCATTGGAACTCTATTGCTACGATACGTAGACATCTGCAAACGCTATTTCCTTGCAAGGAAGAGTCGCATTTACATTCATTTGAAGTGTAGAAAAGAATACATGACACTTCGCAAATCATATTATATCTTACCATGAAACATAGGAATGAGATGCGATATCTCGTTTTAAGAAGCATTAGAACTCTATCCCTACGATACGTAGACATCTGCAAACGCTATTTCCTTGCAAGGAAGTGTCGCATTTACATTCTTCTGAAGAGAATATGAAGTATACATAACACTTTACAATGAATATTATATCCTATCATGCAACACAGAAATGAGATGCGATATCTCGTTTTAAGAAGCATTTGAACTCTATTGCTTCGATACGTAGACATCTGCAAACGCTATTTCCTTGCAAGGAAGCATTGCATTTACATTCATTTGAAGTGTAGACGAGGACTACATAACACTTCGCAATGAATATTACATCTTGTCATGAAACATAGAAATGAGATGCGATATCACGTTTTAAGAAGCACTAGAACTCCATCCCTACGATACGTAGACATCTGCAAACGCTATTTCCTAGCAAGGAAGTGTCGCATTCACATTCATTTGAAGTGTAGACGTGGACTACATAACACTTCGCAATGAATATAACATCTTATCATGAAACATAGAAATGAGATGCGATATCACGTTTTAAGAAGCACTAAAACTCCATCCCTACGATACGTAGACATCTGCAAACGCTATTTCCTAGCAAGGTAGTGTCGCATTCACATTCATTTGAAGTGTAGACGTGGACTACATAACACTTCCCCAATCATATTATATCTTACCATGAAACATAGAAATGAGATGCGATATCGCGTTTTAAGAATCATAAGAACTCTATTGCTACGATACGTAGACATCTGCAAACGCTATTTCCTTGCAAGGAAGAGTCGCATTTACATTCATTTGAAGTGTAGACGAAGAATACATGACACTTCGCAAATCATATTATATCTTACCATGAAACATAGGAATGAGATGCGATATCGCGTTTTAAGAAGCATTAGAACTCTATTGCTACGATACCTAGTCATCTGCAGACGCTATTTCCTAGCAGGGAAGTGTGGCATTTACATTCATTTAAAGTGTAGACAAGGAATGCATAACACTTCGCAATGAATATTATATCTTGTCATGAAACATAGAAATGAGATGCGATATCGCGTTTTATGAATCATAAGAACTCTATTGCTACGATACGTAGACATATGCAAACGCTATTTCCTTGCAAGGAAGAGTCGCATTTACATTCATTTGAAGTGTAGACGAGTAATACATAACACTTCCCCAATCATATTATATCTTACCATGAAACATAGAAATGAGATGCGATATCGCGTTTTAAGAAGCCATTGGAATCTATTGCTACGATACGTAGACATCTGCAAACGCTATATCCTAGCGAGGAAGTGTCGCATTTACATTCATTTGAAGTGTAGACGAAAAATACATAACACTTCGCAAATCATATTATACCTTACCATGAAAGATAGAAATGAGATGCGATATCGCGTTTTAAGAATCATTAGAACACTATTGCTACGATAGGTAGACATTTGCAAACGCTATTTCCTTGCAAGGAAGTGTCGCATTTACATTCATTTGAAGTGTAGAAGAGGAGTACATAACACTTCGCAAATCATATTATATCTTACCATGAAACATGGAAAGGAGATGCGATATCGCGTTTTAAGAAGCATTAGAACTCTATTGCTACGATACGTAGACATCTGCAAACGCTATATCCTAGCGAAGAAGTGTCGCATTCACATTCATTTGAAGTGTAGGCGAGGAATACATAACACTTCCCCAATCATATTATATCTTACCATGAAACATAGAAATGAGATGCGATATCGCGTTTTAAGAATCATAAGAACTCTATTGCTACGATACGTAGACATCTGCAAACGCTATTTCCTTGCAAGGAAGTTTCGCATTTACAATCATTTGATGTGTAGAAGAGGAATACATAACACATCGCAAATCATATTATACCTTATCATGAAACATAGAAATGAGGAGCGATATGTCGTTTTAAGAAGCATTAGAACTCTATCCCTACGATACGTAGATATCTGCAAACGCTATTTCCTTGCAAGGAAGTGTCGCATTTACATTCTTCTGAAGAGAATATGAAGTATACATAACACTTTACAATGAATATTATATCCTATCATGCAACATAGAAATGAGATGCGATATCGCGTTTTGAGAAGCATTAGAACTCTACCCCTACGATACGTAAACATCTGCAAACGCTATTTCCTCGCAAGGAAGTGTCGCATTTACATTCTTCTGAAGAGAATACGAGGTATACATAACACTTTACAATGAATATTATATCCTATCATGCGACATACAAATGAGATGCGATATCGCGTTTTAAGAATCATAAGAACTCTATTGCTACGATACGTAGACATCTGCAAACGCTGTTTCCTTGCAAGGAAGTGCCGCATTTACATTCATTTGTAATGTAGACGAGGAATACATAACACTTCGCAATGAATATTATATCTTATCATGAAACATAGATATGAGATGCAATATCTCGTTTTAAGAAGCATTAGAACTCTATTGCTACGATACCTAGACATCTGCAGACGCTATTTCCTAGAAAGGAAGTGTCGCATTTACATTCATTTGAAGTGTAGACGAGGAATACATGATACTTCGCAAATCATATTATATCTTACCATGAAACATAGAAATGAGATGCGATATCGCGTTTTAAGAAGCATTAGAACACTATTGCTTCGATACGTAGACATCTGCAAACGCTATTCCCTTGCAAGTATGTGTCGCATTTACATTCATTTGAAGTGTAGAGGAGGAATACATAACACTTCGCAAATCATCTTATATCTTACCATGAAACATAGTGTAACGTCAGGCGTACCGCCTGCCCACCCTCCGGCGTCCACCTCATCATCCCCAGCATCCGTATCCGGAGCCCCTGCACACGGGCCACCCGCCGACTCGCCGTCCCTACAGAAGGAGACAAAGGTACGAGAGGGAAGAGGGATGCAGCATGCCGCGCCCACGCGCGATCTCCACACACGAGGGGGAGGACTTCACCCCGTATTACGAGGGCGAGGAGCTCTCCGACACATACTGGGTCGAATCCCCAGCGATCACGAAGCCCTATACGTACTTCTCGTACATGTGGGATTAGAATAAGCACACTACTCATATATGTACATACACACCAACACACACCTAGATTTAAGTAAATATATGTATATATTTTATTCATGCACGGTTATGTTCCGTGCACTCGCGCGCACACTCGACGCTCGCGGCTCACGCTTAACGCGGGCCGCGCCCCCTCCGAACGGCCCGCCCCACCACGAGGGCCGAGCGGCCGCCCTACTCCGACCGTCCGCCCCACCGCGAGGGCCCAGCGACTCGCGCGCCGCGCGACCCGAGGAGGTCGCGGACGCGAGATCCGAGAGTCAGTTCTCATCTCATCTCCGAACTGGAGAGTTCCAATCTCACCTCCGAACTGGAGAGTTGGTATCTCATCTCCGAACTGGAGAGTTCGTATCTCATCTCCGAACCGAGGAGTTCTAATCCAGCATCCGAACGATGCACTTCCGAGCAATAGGCTCATTCGCAACGAGCAATTAGCTCTAATGCATTCGTCTCTATCCATACTCCCATAGCGGAGTCCATTCGATACTTTATACTATTTCTAATTCTCATTGTAATCGCTAGTCAGTAACTTAGAATTTAGTCAAGTGTATCTAGTATAGTGAAATCATAGAATATAGTTTATTTTTACCAGATTCAAAGTATCTTTATTCAAGTTCAAATACAATTCCTTAACTCTAATCCACGGGTACGCTCGCGATTATTCTATTTCTATATCTCATCTGCGATAGTCTTGAGGCTCGACGACTAGAGCGAACCAGCGCTTAGTTGCTCCATCCTCACTTCTACCGTGTACAGAATATCTTGCGCCCAGGTCGATCCCGGTAAGCTAGAGCGAACCAACGCTTAGCCGTGCCGTACTCAACCGAAGTTCAAGTATTCTCGACGAGCCTTGCACCTCCGACACAGCGTACACGACGCGCGGGGAGGAGAGAGTTTATTCGTCGTCTCGCTCGGGAATACGTGTGTGATGCACCGGGATATTCAATTTCCTGCGTTCGAGTCCTGGTTCCTGTGAAGGAGGTTTCCTTCGCCGCACGACCCGTACCTCCGTTCCAGCCGTACGCCGCCGCCATCCCGGTTGCGGATCCAAGGCGCTCCAGGTACCTGGAAAGAGAAACCAGACAGTAGAATCAAGCCATCACAAGGTAAGTTTAGTGTTAATTACCGTTTTATCGAGTCCGAAACGCCAACGAACCCGGTCCGGACGCAATTCGCGTTATTTTCGGGAACGGTTACGACTTTGTGCCACCGTTGCGAGCGCAACCGCACCTCGGGACGTGACAAAGGAGCATTTGAACTCTATTGCTTCGATACGTAGACATCTGCAAACGCTATTTCCTTGCAAGGAAGTGTGGCATTTACATTCATTTGAAGTGTAGACGAGGAATACATAACACTTCGCAAATCATATTATATCTTACCATGAAACATAGAAATGAGATGCGATATCGCGTTTTAAGAAGCATTAGAACTCTATTGCTACGATACCTAGACATCTGCAGACGCTATTTCCTAGCAAGGAAGTGTCGCATTTACATTCATTTGAAGTGTAGACGAGGAATACATGATACTTCGCAATGAACATTATATCTTATCATGAAACATAGATATGAGATGCAGTATCTCGTTTTAAGAAGCATTTGAACTCTATTGCTTCGATACGTAGACATCTGCAAACGCTATTTCCTTGCAAGTATGTGTGGCATTCACATTCATTTGAAGTGTAGACGAAGAATACATGACACTTCGCAAATCATATTATATCTTACCATGAAACATAGAAATGAGATGCGATATCGCGTTTTAAGAAGCATTAGAACTCTATTGCTACGATACGTAGACATCTGCAAACGCTATTTCCTTGCAAGGAAGTGTCGCATTTACATTCATTTGATGTGTAGACGAGGAATACATAACACTTCGCAATGAATATTATATCTTATCATGAAACATAGGTATGAGATGCAATATCTCGTTTTAAGAAGCATTTGAACTCTATTGCTTCGATACGTAGACATCTGCAAACGCTATTTCCTTGCAAGGAAGTGTCGCATTTACATTCACTTGAAGTGTAGGCGAGGAATACATAACACTTCGCAAATCATATTATAACTTACCATGAAACATAGAAGTGAGACGCGATATCGCGTTTTAAGAAGCATTAGAATACTATTGCTACGATAGGCAAATATTTGCAAACGCTATTTCCTTGCAAGGAAGTGTCGCATTCACATTCATTTGAAGTGTAGACGAGGAATACATAACACTTCGCAAATCATATTATATCTTACCATGAAACATATAAATGAGATGCGATATCGCGTTTTAAGAAGCATTAGAACTCTATTGCTACGATACCTAGACATCTGCAGACGCTATTTCCTAGCAAGGAAGTGTCGCAATTACATTCATTTGAAGTGTAGACGAGGAATACATGATACTTCGCAATGAATATTATATCTTATCATGAAACATAGATATGAGATGCAGTATCTCGTTTTAAGAAGCATTTGAACTCTATTGCTTCGAAACGTAGACAGCTGCAAACGCAATTTCCTTACAAGGAAGTGTCGCATTTACATTAATTTGAAGTGTAGACGAGGAATACATAACACTTTGCAAATCATATTATATCTTACCATGAAACATAGAAATGAGAAGCGATATCGCGTTTTAAGAAGCATTAGAACACTATTGCTTCGATACGTAGACATCTGCAAATGCTATTTCCTTGCAAGTATGTGTCGCATTCACATTCATTTGAAGTGTAGACGAGGAATACATGACACTTCGCAAATCATATAATATCTTACCATGAAACATAGAAATGAGATGCGATATCGCGTTTTAAGAAGCATTAGAACTCTATTGCTACGATACGTAGACATCTGCAAACGCTATTTCCTTGCAAGGAAGTGTCGCATTTACATTCATTTGATGTGTACACGAGGAATGCATAACACTTCGCAATGTATATTATATCTTACCATGAAACATAGAAATGAGATGCGATATCGCGATTTAAGAAGCTTTAGAACACTATTGCTTCGATACGTAGACATCTGCAAACGCTATTTCCTAGCAAGGAAGTGTCGCATTTACATTCATTTGAAGTGTAGACGAGGAATACATGACACTTCGCAAATCATATTATATCTTACCATGAAACATAGAAATGAGATGCGATATCGCGTTGTAAGAAGCATTAGAACTCCATTGCTTCGATACGTAGACATCTGCAAACGCTATTTCCTTGCAAGGAAGTGTCGCATTTACATTCACTTGAAGTGTAGGCGAGGAATACATAACACTTCGCAAATCATATTATACCTTACCATGAAACATAGAAATGAGATGCGAAATCGCGTTTTAAGGATTATAAGAGCTCTATTGCTACGATACGTAGACATCTGCAAACTCTATTTCCTTGCAAGGAAGTGTCGCATTTACATTCATTTGAAGTGTAGACAAGGAATACATGATACTTCGCAAATCATATTATATCTTACCATGAAACATAGAAATGAGATGCGATATAGCGTTCTAAGAAGCATTAGAAATCCATTGCTACGATACGTAGACATCTGCAAATGCTATTTCCTTGCAAGGAAGCTTCGCATTTACATTCATTTGATGTGTAGACGAGGAATACATAACACTTCGCAAATCATATTATATCTTACCATGAAACATAGAAATGAGATGCGATTACGCGTTGTAAGAAGCATTAGAACTCCATTGCTTCGATACGTAGACATCTGCAAACGATATTTCCTTGCAAGGAAGTGTTGCATTTACATTCACTTGAAGTGTAAGCGAGGAATACATAACACTTCGCAAATCATATTATACCTTACCATGAAACATAGAAATGAGATGCGAAATCGCGTTTTAAGGATTATAAGAGCTCTATTGCTACGATACGTAGACATCTGCAAACGCTATTTCCTTGCAAGGAAGTGTCGCATTTACATTCATTTGAGGTGTAGACGAGGAATACATAACACTTCGCAAATCATATTATATCTTACCATGAAACATAGAAATGAGATGCGATATCGCGTTTTAAGAAGCATTTGAACTCTATTGCTACGATACGTAGACATCTGCAATCGCTGTTTCCTTGCAAGGAAGTGTCGCATTTACTTTCATTTGAATCGTAGACGAGGAATGCATAACACTTCCAAATGAATATTATATCTTGTCATAAAACATAGATATGAGATGCGATATCGCGATTTAAGAAGCTTTAGAACACTATTGCTTCGATACGTAGACATCTGCAAACGCTATTTCCTAGCAAGGAAGTGTCGCATTTACATTCATTTGAAGTGTAGACGAGGAATACATGATACTTAGCAAATCATATTATATCTTACCATGAAACATAGAAATGAGATGCGATATCGCGTTTTAAGAAGCATTAGAAATCTATTGCTACGATACGTACACATCTGCAAACGCTATTTCCTTGCAAGGAAGTGTCGCATTTACTTTCATTTGAGTCGTAGACGAGGAATGCATAACACTTCGCAATGTATATTATATCTTATCATGAAACATAGATATGAGATGCAATATCTCGTTTTAAGAAGCATTTGAACTCTATCGCTACGATACCTAGACATCTGCAGACACTATTTCCTAGCAAGGAAGTGTCGCATTTACATACATTTGAAGTGTAGACGAGGAATACATAACACTTCGCAAATCATATTATATCTTACCATGAAACATAGAAATGAGATGCGATATCGCGTTTTAAGAAGCATTAGAAATCTATTGCTACGATACGTAGACATCTGCAGACGCTATTTCCTTGCAAGGAAGTGTCGAATTTACATTAATTTGAAGTGTAGACGAGAAATACATAACACTTCGCAAATCATATTATATCTTACCATGAAACATAGAAATGAGATGCGGTATCGCGTTTTAGGAATCATAAGAACTCTATTGTTACGATACGTAGACAACTGCAAACGCTATTTCCTTGCAAGGAAGTGTCGCATTTACATTCATTTGAATCGTATACGAGGAATGCATAACACTTCGCAATGAATATTATATCTTACCATGAAACACAGAAATGAGATGCGATATCGCGTTTTAAGAATCATAAGAACTCTATTGCTTCGACACGTAGACATCTGCAAACGCTATTTCCTTGCAAGGAAGTGTCGCATTTACATTCATTTGAAGTGTAGACGAGGAATACATAACACTTCGCAAATCATATTATAACTTACCATGAAACATAGAAATGAGATGCGATATCGCGTTTTAAGAAGCATTAGAAATCTATTGATACGATACCTAGACATCTGCAGACACTATTTCCTAGCAAGGAAGTGTCGCATTTACATTCATTTGAAGTGTAGACGAGGATTACATAACACTTCGCAAATCATATTATATCTTACCATGAAACATAAAAATGAGATGCGATATCGCGTTTTAAGAAGCATTAGAACACTATTGCTACGATTGGTAGACATTTGCAGACGCTATTTCCTGGCAAGGAAGTGTCGCATTTACATTCATTTGAAGTGTGGAGGAGGATTACATAACACTTCGCAAATCATATTACATCTTACCATGAGACATAGAAATGAGATGCGATATCGCGTTTTAAGTATCATAAGAACTCTATTGCTACGATACGTAGGCAACTGCAAACGCTATTTCCTTTCAAGGAAGTGTCGCATTTACATTAATTTGAAGTGTAGACGAGGAGTACATAACACTTCGCAAATCATATTATATCTTACCATGAAACATAGAAATGAGATGCGATATCGCGTTTTAAGAATCATAAGAACTCTATTGCTTCGACACGTAGACATCTGCAAACGCTATTTCCTTGCATGGAAGTGTCGCATTTACATTCATTTGAAGTGTAGACGAGGAATACATAACACTTCGCAAATCATATTATAACTTACCATGAAACATAGAAATGAGACGCGATATCGCGTTTTAAGAAGCATTAGAAATCTATTGATACGATACTGTCACGTCCCGAGGTGCGGTTGCGCTCGCAACGGTGGCACAAAGTCGTAACCGTTCCCGAAAATAACGCGAATTGCGTCCGGACCGGGTTCGTTGGCGTTTCGGACTCGATAAAACGGTAATTAACACGAAACTTACCTTGCGAAGGCTTGATTCCGCTGTCTGATTTCTCTTTCCAGGTACCTGGAGCGCCTTGGATCCGCAACCGGGATGGCGGCGGCGTACGGCTGGAACGGAGGTACGTCTACGGGAATAAGCGTCCAGGCGGGTTGACTCCGGCTGGCAGGTATCGGCGTTGGGCCCTGACGATTGGCGACTCGTACGGGTCGTGCGGCGAAGGAAACCTCCTCCACAGGAACCAGGACTCGAACGTAGGAAATGGAATATTCTGGTGCATCACCCACGTATTCCCGAGCGAGACGACGAATAAACTCTCTCCTCCCCGCGCGTCGTGTACGCTTTGTCGGGGGTGCAAGGCTCATCGAGAATACTTGAACTTCGGTTGAATACGGCACGGCTAAGCGTTGGTTCGCTCTAGCTTACCGGGATCGACCTGGGCGCAAGATATTCTGTACACGGTAGAAGTGAGGATGGAGCAACTAAGCGCTGGTTCGCTCTAGTCGTCGAGCCTCAAGACTATCGCAGATGAGATATAGAAATAGAATAATCGCGAGCGTACCCGTGGATTAGAGTTAAGGAATTGTATTTGAACTTGAATACAGATACTTTGAATCTGGTAAAAATAAACTATATTCTATGATTTCACTATACTAGATACACTTGACTAAATTCTAAGTTACTGACTAGCGATTACAATGAGAATTAGAAATAGTATAAAGTATTGATTGGACTCCGCTATGGGAGTATGGATAGAGACGAATGCATTAGAGCTAATTGCTCGTTGCGAATGAGCCTATTGCTCGGAAGTGCATCGTTCGGATGCTGGATTAGAACTCCTCGGTTCGGAGATGAGATACGAACACTCCAGTTCGGAGATGAGATACCAACTCTCCAGTTCGGAGGTGAGATTGGAACTGACTCTCGGATCTCGCGTCCGCGACCTCCTTGGGTCGCGCGGCGCGCGAGTCGCTGGGCCCTCGCGGTGGGGCGGACGGTCGGAGTAGGGCGGCCGCTCGGCCCTCGTGGTGGGGCGGCCGTTCGGAGTGGGGCGCGGCCCGCGTTAAGCGTGAGCCGCGAGCGTCGAGTGTGCGCGCGAGTGCACGGAACATAACCGTGCATGAATAAAATATATACATATATTCACTTAAATCTAGGTGTGTGTTGGTGTGTATGTACATAGGTGAGTAGTGTGCTTATTCTAATCCCACATGTACGAGAAGTACGTATAGGGCTTCGTGATCGCTGGGGATTCGACCCAGTATGTGTCGGAGAGCTCCTCGCCCTCGTAATACGGGGTGAAGTCCTTCCCCTCGTGTGTGGAGATCGCGCGTGGGCGCGGCATGCTGCATCCCTCTTCCCTCTCGTACCTTTGTCTCCTTCTGTAGGGACGGCGAGTCGGCGGGTGGCCCGTGTGCAGGGGCTCCGGATACGGATGCTGGGGATGATGAGGTGGACGCCGGAGGGTGGCAGGCGGTACGCCTGACGTTACAGTATCGCGTTTTAAGAATCATAAGAACTCTATTGCTACGATACGTAGACATCTGCAAACGCTATTTCCTTGCAAGGAAGTGTCGCATTTACATTCATTTGAATCGTAGACGAGGAATGCATAACACTTCCAAATGAATATTATATCTTATCATAAAACATAGATATGAGATGCAATATCTCGTTTTAACAAGCATTTGAACTCTATTGCTTCGATACGTAGACATCTGCAAACGCTATTTCCTTGCAAGGAAGTGTCGCATTTACATTCATTTGAAGTGTAGACGAGGAATACATAACACTTCGCAAATCATATTATAACTTACCATGAAACATAGAAATGAGATGCGATATCGCGTTTTAAGAAGCATTAGAAATCTATTGATACGATACCTAGACATCTGCAGACACTATTTCCTAGCAAGGAAGTGTCGCATTTACATTCATTTGAAGTGTAGACGAGGAATACATAACACTTCGCAAATCATATTATATCTTACCATGAAACATAAAAATGAGATGCGATATCGCGTTTTAAGAAGCATTAGAACTCTATCGCTACGATACCTAGACATCTGCAGACACTATTTCCTAGCAAGGAAGTGTCGCATTTGCATTCATTTGAAGTGTAGACGAGGAATACATGACACTTCGCAATGAATATTATATCTTACCATGAAACATAGATATGAGATGCAATATCTCGTTTTAAGAAGCATTTGAACTCTATTGCTTCGATACGTAGACATCTGCAAACGCTATTTCCTAGCGAGGAAGTGTGGCATTCACATTCATTTGAAGTGTAGACGAGGAATACATAACACTTCGCAGATCATATTATATCTTACCATGAAACATAGAAATGGGATGCGATATCGCGTTTTAAGAATCATAAGAACTCTATTGCTACGATACGTAGACATCTGCAAACGCTATTTCCTAGCGAGGAAGTGTGGCATTCACATTCATTTGAATTGTAGACGAGGAATACATAACACTTCGCAAATCATATTATATCTTACCATGAAACATAGAAATGGGATGCGATATCGCGTTTTAAGAATCATAAAAACTCTATTGCTACGATACGTAGACATCTGCAAACGCTATTTCCTTGCAAGGAAGTGTCGCATTTACATTCATTTGAATCGTTGACGAGGAATGCATAACACTTCCAAATGAATATTATATCTTATCATAAAACATAGATATGAGATGCAATATCTCGTTTTAACAAGCATTTGAACTCTATTGCTTCGATACGTAGACATCTGCAAACGCTATTTCCTTGCAAGGAAGTGTCGCATTTGCATTCATTTGAATCGTATAAGAGGAATGCATAACACTTCGCAATGAATATTATATCTTATCATGAATCATAGATATGAGATGCAATATCTCGTTTCAAGAAGCATTTGAACTCTATCGCTACGATACCTAGACATCTGCAGACACTATTTCCTAGCAAGGAAGTGTCGCATTTGCATTCATTTGAAGTGTAGACGAGGAATACATGACACTTCGCAATGAATATTATATCTTACCATGAAACATAGATATGAGATGCAATATCTCGTTTTAAGAAGCATTTGAACTCTATTGCTTCGATACGTAGACATCTGCAAACGCTATTTCCTTGCAAGGAGGTGTCGCATTTACATTCATTTGAATCGTAGACGAGGAATACATGACAATTCGCAAATCATATTATATCTTACCATGAAACATAGAAATGAGATGCGATATCGCGTTTTAAGAAGCATTAGAAATCTATTGCTTCGATACGTAGACATCTGCAAACGCTATTTCCTAGCGAGGAAGTGTGGCATTCACATTCATTTGAAGTGTAGACGAGGAATACATAACACTTCGCAAATCATATTATATCTTACCATGAAACATAGAAATGGGATGCGATATCGCGTTTTAAGAATCATAAAAGCTCTATTGCTACGATACGTAGACATCTGCAAACGCTATTTCCTTGCAAGGAGGTGTCGCATTTACATTCATTTGAATCGTAGACGAGGAATACATGACAATTCACAAATCATATTATATCTTACCATGAAACATAGAAATGAGATGCGATATCGCGTTTTAAGAAGCATTAGAAATCTATTGCTTCGATACGTAGACATCTGCAAACGCTATTTCCTAGCGAGGAAGTGTGGCATTCACATTCATTTGAAGTGTAGACGAGGAATACATAACACTTCGCAAATCATATTATATCTTACCATGAAACATAGAAATGGGATGCGATATCGCGTTTTAAGAATCATAAAAACTCTATTGCTACGATACGTAGACATCTGCAAACGCTATTTCCTTGCAAGGAAGTGTCGCATTTACATTCATTTGAATCGTTGACGAGGAATGCATAACACTTCCAAATGAATATTATATCTTGTCATAAAACATAGATATGAGATGCAATATCTCGTTTTAACAAGCATTTGAACTCTATTGCTTCGATACGTAGACATCTGCAAACGCTATTTCCTTGCAAGGAAGTGTCGCATTTGCATTCATTTGAATCGTATAAGAGGAATGCATAACACTTCGCAATGAATATTATATCTTATCATGAATCATAGATATGAGATGCAATATCTCGTTTCAAGAAGCATTTGAACTCTATCGCTACGATACCTAGACATCTGCAGACACTATTTCCTAGCAAGGAAGTGTCGCATTTGCATTCATTTGAAGTGTAGACGAGGAATACATGACACTTCGCAATGAATATTATATCTTACCATGAAACATAGATATGAGATGCAATATCTCGTTTTAAGAAGCATTTGAACTCTATTGCTTCGATACGTAGACATCTGCAAACGCTATTTCCTTGCAAGGAGGTTTCGCATTTACATTCATTTGAATCGTAGACGAGGAATACATGACAATTCGCAAATCATATTATATCTTACCATGAAACATAGAAATGAGATGCGATATCGCGTTTTAAGAAGCATTAGAAATCTATTGCTTCGATACGTAGACATCTGCAAACGCTATTTCCTAGCGAGGAAGTGTGGCATTCACATTCATTTGAAGTGTAGACGAGGAATACATAACACTTCGCAAATCATATTATATCTTACCATGAAACATAGAAATGGGATGCGATATCGCGTTTTAAGAATCATAAAAGCTCTATTGCTACGATACGTAGACATCTGCAAACGCTATTTCCTTGCAAGGAGGTGTCGCATTTACATTCATTTGAATCGTAGACGAGGAATACATGACAATTCACAAATCATATTATATCTTACCATGAAACATAGAAATGAGATGCGATATCGCGTTTTAAGAAGCATTAGAAATCTATTGCTTCGATACGTAGACATCTGCAAACGCTATTTCCTAGCGAGGAAGTGTGGCATTCACATTCATTTGAAGTGTAGACGAGGAATACATAACACTTCGCAAATCATATTATATCTTACCATGAAACATAGAAATGGGATGCGATATCGCGTTTTAAGAATCATAAAAACTCTATTGCTACGATACGTAGACATCTGCAAACGCTATTTCCTTGCAAGGAAGTGTCGCATTTACATTCATTTGAATCGTTGACGAGGAATGCATAACACTTCCAAATGAATATTATATCTTGTCATAAAACATAGATATGAGATGCAATATCTCGTTTTAACAAGCATTTGAACTCTATTGCTTCGATACGTAGACATCTGCAAACGCTATTTCCTTGCAAGGAAGTGTCGCATTTGCATTCATTTGAATCGTATAAGAGGAATGCATAACACTTCGCAATGAATATTATATCTTATCATGAATCATAGATATGAGATGCAATATCTCGTTTCAAGAAGCATTTGAACTCTATTGCTACGATACGTAGACATCTGCAGACGTTATTTCCTAGCAAGGAAGTGTCGCATTCACATTCATTTGAAGTGTAGACGAGGAATACATGACACTTCGCAAATCATATTATATCTTACCATGAAACATAAAAATGAGATGCGATATCGCGTTTTAAGAAGCATTAGAACTCTATCGCTACGATACCTAGACATCTGCAGACACTATTTCCTAGCAAGGAAGTGTCGCATTTGCATTCATTTGAAGTGTAGACGAGGAATACATGACACTTCGCAATGAATATTATATCTTACCATGAAACATAGATATGAGATGCAATATCTCGTTTTAAGAAGCATTTGAACTCTATTGCTTCGATACGTAGACATCTGCAAACGCTATTTCCTTGCAAGGAGGTGTCGCATTTACATTCATTTGAATCGTAGACGAGGAATACATGACAATTCGCAAATCATATTATATCTTACCATGAAACATAGAAATGAGATGCGATATCGCGTTTTAAGAAGCATTAGAAATCTATTGCTTCGATACGTAGACATCTGCAAACGCTATTTCCTAGCGAGGAAGTGTGGCATTCACATTCATTTGATGTGTAGACGAGGAATACATAACACTTCGCAAATCATATTATATCTTACCATGAAACATAGAAATGGGATGCGATATCGCGTTTTAAGAATCATAAAAGCTCTATTGCTACGATACGTAGACATCTGCAAACGCTATTTCCTTGCAAGGAGGTGTCGCATTTACATTCATTTGAATCGTAGACGAGGAATACATGACAATTCACAAATCATATTATATCTTACCATGAAACATAGAAATGAGATGCGATATCGCGTTTTAAGAAGCATTAGAAATCTATTGCTTCGATACGTAGACATCTGCAAACGCTATTTCCTAGCGAGGAAGTGTGGCATTCACATTCATTTGAAGTGTAGACGAGGAATACATAACACTTCGCAAATCATATTATATCTTACCATGAAACATAGAAATGGGATGCGATATCGCGTTTTAAGAATCATAAAAACTCTATTGCTACGATACGTAGACATCTGCAAACGCTATTTCCTTGCAAGGAAGTGTCGCATTTACATTCATTTGAATCGTTGACGAGGAATGCATAACACTTCCAAATGAATATTATATCTTGTCATAAAACATAGATATGAGATGCAATATCTCGTTTTAACAAGCATTTGAACTCTATTGCTTCGATACGTAGACATCTGCAAACGCTATTTCCTTGCAAGGAAGTGTCGCATTTGCATTCATTTGAATCGTATAAGAGGAATGCATAACACTTCGCAATGAATATTATATCTTATCATGAATCATAGATATGAGATGCAATATCTCGTTTCAAGAAGCATTTGAACTCTATTGCTACGATACGTAGACATCTGCAGACGTTATTTCCTAGCAAGGAAGTGTCGCATTCACATTCATTTGAAGTGTAGACGAGGAATACATGACACTTCGCAAATCATATTATATCTTACCATGAAACATAAAAATGAGATGCGATATCGCGTTTTAAGAAGCATTAGAACTCTATCGCTACGATACCTAGACATCTGCAGACACTATTTCCTAGCAAGGAAGTGTCGCATTTGCATTCATTTGAAGTGTAGACGAGGAATACATGACACTTCGCAATGAATATTATATCTTACCATGAAACATAGATATGAGATGCAATATCTCGTTTTAAGAAGCATTTGAACTCTATTGCTTCGATACGTAGACATCTGCAAACGCTATTTCCTTGCAAGGAGGTGTCGCATTTACATTCATTTGAATCGTAGACGAGGAATACATGACAATTCGCAAATCATATTATATCTTACCATGAAACATAGAAATGAGATGCGATATCGCGTTTTAAGAAGCATTAGAAATCTATTGCTTCGATACGTAGACATCTGCAAACGCTATTTCCTAGCGAGGAAGTGTGGCATTCACATTCATTTGAAGTGTAGACGAGGAATACATAACACTTCGCAAATCATATTATATCTTACCATGAAACATAGAAATGGGATGAGATATCGCGTTTTAAGAATCATAAGAACTCTATTGCTACGATACGTAGACATCTGCAGACACTATTTCCTAGCAAGGAAGTGTCGCATTTGCATTCATTTGAAGTGTAGACGAGGAATACATGACACTTCGCAATGAATATTATATCTTACCATGAAACATAGATATGAGATGCAATATCTCGTTTTAAGAAGCATTTGAACTCTATTGCTTCGATACGTAGACATCTGCAAACGCTATTTCCTTGCAAGGAGGTGTCGCATTTACATTCATTTGAATCGTAGACGAGGAATACATGACAATTCGCAAATCATATTATATCTTACCATGAAACATAGAAATGGGATGCGATATCGCGTTTTAAGAATCATAAAAACTCTATTGCTACGATACGTAGACATCTGCAAACGCTATTTCCTTGCAAGGAAGTGTCGCATTTACATTCATTTGAATCGTTGACGAGGAATGCATAACACTTCCAAATGAATATTATATCTTGTCATAAAACATAGATATGAGATGCAATATCTCGTTTTAACAAGCATTTGAACTCTATTGCTTCGATACGTAGACATCTGCAAACGCTATTTCCTTGCAAGGAAGTGTCGCATTTGCATTCATTTGAATCGTATAAGAGGAATGCATAACACTTCGCAATGAATATTATATCTTATCATGAATCATAGATATGAGATGCAATATCTCGTTTCAAGAAGCATTTGAACTCTATTGCTACGATACGTAGACATCTGCAGACGTTATTTCCTAGCAAGGAAGTGTCGCATTCACATTCATTTGAAGTGTAGACGAGGAATACATGACACTTCGCAAATCATATTATATCTTACCATGAAACATAAAAATGAGATGCGATATCGCGTTTTAAGAAGCATTAGAACTCTATCGCTACGATACCTAGACATCTGCAGACACTATTTCCTAGCAAGGAAGTGTCGCATTTGCATTCATTTGAAGTGTAGACGAGGAATACATGACACTTCGCAATGAATATTATATCTTACCATGAAACATAGATATGAGATGCAATATCTCGTTTTAAGAAGCATTTGAACTCTATTGCTTCGATACGTAGACATCTGCAAACGCTATTTCCTTGCAAGGAGGTGTCGCATTTACATTCATTTGAATCGTAGACGAGGAATACATGACAATTCGCAAATCATATTATATCTTACCATGAAACATAGAAATGAGATGCGATATCGCGTTTTAAGAAGCATTAGAAATCTATTGCTTCGATACGTAGACATCTGCAAACGCTATTTCCTAGCGAGGAAGTGTGGCATTCACATTCATTTGAAGTGTAGACGAGGAATACATAACACTTCGCAAATCATATTATATCTTACCATGAAACATAGAAATGGGATGAGATATCGCGTTTTAAGAATCATAAGAACTCTATTGCTACGATACGTAGACATCTGCAAACGCTATTTCCTAGCGAGGAAGTGTGGCATTCACATTCATTTGAATTGTAGACGAGGAATACATAACACTTCGCAAATCATATTATATCTTACCATGAAACATAGAAATGGGATGCGATATCGCGTTTTAAGAATCATAAAAACTCTATTGCTACGATACGTAGACATCTGCAAACGCTATTTCCTTGCAAGGAAGTGTCGCATTTACATTCATTTGAATCGTAGACGAGGAATGCATAACACTTCCAAATGAATATTATATCTTATCATAAAACATAGATATGAGATGCAATATCTCGTTTTAACAAGCATTTGAACTCTATTGCTTCGATACGTAGACATCTGCAAACGCTATTTCCTTGCAAGGAAGTGTCGCATTTGCATTCATTTGAATCGTATAAGAGGAATGCATAACACTTCGCAATGAATATTATATCTTATCATGAATCATAGATATGAGATGCGATATCGCGTTTTAAGAAGCATTAGGAATCTATTGCTACGATACGTAGACATCTGCAAACGCTATTTCCTTGCAAGGAAGTGTCGCATTTACATTCATTTGAAGTGTAGACGAGGAATACATAACACTTCGCAAATCATATTATAACTTACCATGAAACATAGAAATGAGATGCGATATCGCGTTTTAAGAAGCATTAGAAATCTATTGATACGATACCTAGACATCTGCAGACACTATTTCCTAGCAAGGAAGTGTCGCATTTACATTCATTTGAAGTGTAGACGAGGAATACATAACACTTCGCAAATCATATTATATCTTACCATGAAACATAAAAATGAGATGCGATATCGCGTTTTAAGAAGCATTAGAACTCTATCGCTACGATACCTAGACATCTGCAGACACTATTTCCTAGCAAGGAAGTGTCGCATTTACATTCATTTGAAGTGTAGACGAGGAATACATAACACTTCGCAAATCATATTATAACTTACCATGAAACATAGAAATGAGATGCGATATCGCGTTTTAAGAAGCATTTGAACTCTATTGCTTCGATACGTAGACATCTGCAAACGCTATTTCCTTGCAAGGAGGTGTCGCATTTACATTCATTTGAATCGTAGACGAGGAATACATGACAATTCGCAAATCATATTATATCTTACCATGAATCATAGAAATGAGATGCGATATCGCGTTTTAAGAGGCATTAGAAATCTATTGCTTCGATACGTAGACATCTGCAAACGCTATTTCCTAGCGAGGAAGTGTGGCATTCACATTCATTTGAAGTGTAGACGAGGAATACATAACACTTCGCAAATCATATTATATCTTACCATGAAACATAGAAATGGGATGCGATATCGCGATTTAAGAATCATAAGAACTCTATTGCTACGATACGTAGACATCTGCAAACGCTATTTCCTAGCGAGGAAGTGTGGCATTCACATTCATTTGAATTGTAGACGAGGAATACATAACACTTCGCAAATCATATTATATCTTACCATGAAACATAGAAATGGGATGCGATATCGCGTTTTAAGAATCATAAAAACTCTATTGCTACGATACGTAGACATCTGCAAACGCTATTTCCTTGCAAGGAAGTGTCGCATTTACATTCATTTGAATCGTTGACGAGGAATGCATAACACTTCCAAATGAATATTATATCTTATCATAAAACATAGATATGAGATGCAATATCGCGTTTTAACAAGCATTTGAACTCTATTGCTTCGATACGTAGACATCTGCAAACGCTATTTCCTTGCAAGGAAGTGTCGCATTTGCATTCATTTGAATCGTATAAGAGGAATGCATAACACTTCGCAATGAATATTATATCTTATCATGAATCATAGATATGAGATGCAATATCTCGTTTCAAGAAGCATTTGAACTCTATTGCTACGATACGTAGACATCTGCAGACGTTATTTCCTAGCAAGGAAGTGTCGCATTTACATTCATTTGAAGTGTAGACGAGGAATACATGACACTTCGCAAATCATATTATATCTTACCATGTGTCACGTCCCGAGGTGCGGTTGCGCTCGCAACGGTGGCACAAAGTCGTAACCGTTCCCGAAAATAACGCGAATTACGTCCGGACCGTGTTCGTTGGCGTTTCGGACTCGATAAAACGATAATTAACACTGAACTTACCTTGCGAAGGCTTGATTCCGCTGTCTGATTTCTCTTTCCAGGTACCTGGAGCGCCTTGGATCCGCAACCGGGATGGCGGCGGCGTACGGCTGGAACGGAGGTACGGGTCGTGCGGCGAAGGAAACCTCCTTCACAGGAACCAGGGCTCGAACGTAGGAAATTGAATATTCCGGTGCATCACCCACGTATTCCCGAGCGAGACGACGAACAAACTCTCTCCTCCCCGCGCGTCGTGTACTCTTTGTCGGAGGTGCAAGGCTCGTCGAGAATACTTGAACTTCGGTGGAGTACGGCGCGGCTAAGCGTTGGTTCGCTCTAGCTTACCGGGATCAACCTGGGCGCAAGATATTCTGTACACGGTAGAAGTGAGGATGGAGCAACTAAGCGCTGGTTCGCTCTAGTCGTCGAGCCTCAAGACTATCGCAGATGAGATATAGAAATAGAATAATCGCGAGCGTACCCGTGGAGTAAAATTAAGGAATTGTATTTGAACTTGAATAAAGATACTTTGAATCTGGTAAAAAAGAAACTATATTCTATGATTTCACTATACTAGATACACTTGACTAAATTCTAAGTTACTGACTAGCGATTACAATGAGAATTAGAAATAGTATAAAGTATCGAATGGACTCCGCTATGGGAGTATGGATAGAGACGAATGCATTAGAGCTAATTGCTCGTTGCGAATGAGCCTATTGCTCGGAAGTGCATCGTTCGGATGCTGGATTAGAACTCCTCGGTTCGGAGATGAGATACGAACTCTCCAGTTCGGAGATGAGATGAGAACTCTCCAGTTCGGAGGTGAGATTGGAACTCTCCAGTTCGGAGATGAGATGAGAACTCTCCAGTTCGGAGGTGAGATTGGAACTGACTCTCGGATCTCGCGTCCGCGACCTCCTCGGGTCGCGCGGCGCGCGAGTCGCTGGGCCCTCGCGGTGGGGCGGACGGTCGGAGTAGGGCGGCCGCTCGGCCCTCGTGGTGGGGCGGCCGTTCGGAGTGGGGCGCGGCCCGCGTTAAGCGTGAGCCGCGAGCGTCGAGAGTGCGCGCGAGTGCAACGGAACGTAACCGTGCATGAATAAAATATATACATATATTTACTTAAATCTAGGTGTGTGTTGGTGTGTATGTACATATATGAGTAGTGTGCTTATTCTAATCCCACATGTACGAGAAGTACGTATAGGGCTTCGTGATCGCTGGGGATTCGACCCAGTACGTGTCGGAGAGCGCCTCGCCCTCGTAATACGGGGTGAAGTCCTCCCCCTCGTGTGTGGAGATCGCGCGTGGGCGCGGCATGCTGCATCCCTCTTCCCTCTCGTACCTTTGTCTCCTTCTGTAGGGACGGCGAGTCGGCGGGTGGCCCGTGTGCAGGGGCTCCGGATACGGATGCTGGGGATGATGAGGTGGACGCCGGAGGGTGGCAGGCGGTACGCCTGACGTTACACATGAAACATAGAAATGAGATGCGATATCGCGTTTTAAGAAGCATTAGAAAGCTATTGCTACTATACGTAGACATCTGCAAACGCTATTTCCTAGCGAGGAAGTATCGCATTCACATTCATTTGAAGTGTAGACGAGGAATACATAACACTTCGCAAATCATGTTATATCTTACCATGAAACATAGAAACGAAATGCGATATCGCGTTTTAAGAAGCATTAGGAATCTATTGCTACGATACGTAGACATCTGCAAACGCTATTTCTTTGCAAGGAAGTGTCGCATTTACATTCATTTGAAGTGTAGACGAGGAATACATAACACTTCGCAAATCATATTATATCTTACCATGAAACATAGAAATGAGATGCGATATCGCGTTTTAAGAAGCATTAGAAAGCTATTGCTACTATACGTAGACATCTGCAAACGCTATTTCCTAGCGAGGAAGTATCGCATTCACATTCATTTGAAGTGTAGACGAGGAATACATAACACTTCGCAAATCATGTTATATCTTACCATGAAACATAGAAATGAGATGCGATATCGCGTTTTAAGAAGCATTAGGAATCTATTGCTACGATACGTAGACATCTGCAAACGCTATTTCCTTGCAAGGAAGTGCCGCATTTACATTCATTTGAAGTGTAGACGAGGAATACATAACACTTCGCAAATCATATTATAACTTACCATGAAACATAGAAATGAGATGCGATATCGCGTTTTAAGAAGCATTAGAAATCTATTGATACGATACCTAGACATCTGCAGACACTATTTCCTAGCAAGGAAGTGTCGCATTTACATTCATTTGAAGTGTAGACGAGGAATACATAACACTTCGCAAATCATATTATATCTTACCATGAAACATAGAAATGAGATGCGATATCGCGTTTTAAGAAGCATTAGAAATCTATTGCTACGATACGTAGACATCTGCAAACGCTATTTCCTAGCGAGGAAGTGTGGCATTCACATTCATTTGAATTGTAGACGAGGAATACATAACACTTCGCAAATCATATTATATCTTACCATGAAACATAGAAATGGGATGCGATATCGCGTTTTAAGAATCATAAAAACTCTATTGCTACGATACGTAGACATCTGCAAACGCTATTTCCTTGCAAGGAAGTGTCGCATTTACATTCATTTGAATCGTAGACGAGGAATGCATAACACTTCCAAATGAATATTATATCTTATCATAAAACATAGATATGAGATGCAATATCTCGTTTTAACAAGCATTTGAACTCTATTGCTTCGATACGTAGACATCTGCAAACGCTATTTCCTTGCAAGGAAGTGTCGCATTTGCATTCATTTGAATCGTATAAGAGGAATGCATAACACTTCGCAATGAATATTATATCTTATCATGAATCATAGATATGAGATGCAATATCTCGTTTCAAGAAGCATTTGAACTCTATTGCTACGATACGTAGACATCTGCAGACGTTATTTCCTAGCAAGGAAGTGTCGCATTTACATTCATTTGAAGTGTAGACGAGGAATACATGACACTTCGCAAATCATATTATATCTTACCATGAAACATACAAATGAGATGCGATATCGCGTTTTAAGAAGTATTAGAAATCTATTACTACGATACGTAGACATCTGCAAACGCTGTTTCCTAGCGAGGAAGTGTGGCATTCACATTCATTTGAAGTGTAGACTAGGAATACATAACACTTCGCAAATCATATTATATCTTACCATGAAACATAGAAATGAGATGCGATATCGCGTTTTAAGAAGCATTAGAACTCTATCGCTACGATACCTAGATATCTGCAGACACTATTTCCTAGCAGGGAAGTGTCGCATTTGCATTCATTTGAAGCGTAGGCGAGGAATACATGACACTTCGCAATGAATATTATATCTTACCATGAAACATAGATATGAGATGCAATATCTCGTTTTAAGAAGCATTTGAACTCTATTGCTTCGATACGTAGACATCTGCAAACGCTATTTCCTTGCAAGGAAGTGTCGCATTTACATTCATTTGAAGTGCAGACGAGGAATACATGACACTTCACAAATTATATTATATCTTACCATGAAACATAGAAATGAGATGCGATATTGTGTTTTGAGAAGCATTAGAACTCTATTGCTACGATACGTAGACACCTGCGAACGCTATTTCCTAGCGAGGAAGTGTGGCATTCACATTCATTTGAAGTGTAGACGAAGAATACATAACACTTCGCAAATCATATTATATCTTACCATGAAACATAAAAATGAGGTGCGATATCGCGTTTTAAGAATCATAAAAACTCTATTGCTACGATACGTAGACATCTGCAAACGATATTTCCTTGCAAGGAAGTGTCGCATTTACATTCATATGAAGTGTAGACGAGGAATACATAACACTTCGCAAATCATATTATATCTTACCATGAAACATAGAAATGAGATGCAATATCGCGTTTTAAGAGTCATAAGAACTCTACTGCTACGATACGTAGACATCTGCAAACGCTATTTCCTTGCAAGCAAGTGTCGCATTTACATTCATTTGAATCGTAGACGAGGAATACATGACACTTCGCAAATCATATTATATCTTACCATGAAACATAGAAACGAGAAGCGACATCGCGTTTTAAGAAGCATTAGAAATCTATTGCTTCGATACGTAGACATCTGCAAACGCTATTTGCTTGCAAGGAAGTGTCGCATTTACATTCATTTGAAGTGTGGACGAGGAATACATAACACTTCGCAAACCATATTATATCTTACCATGAAACATAGAAATGAGATGCGATATCGCGTTTTAAGAATCATAAGAACTCTATTGCTACGATACGTAGACATCTGCAAACGCTGTTTCCTAGCGAGGAAGTGTGGCATTCACATTCATTTGAAGTGTAGACGAGGAATACATAACACTTCGCAAATCATATTATATCTTACCATGAAACACCGAAATGAGATGCGATATCGCGTCTTAAGAAGCATTAGAACTCTACTGCTACGATACGCAGACATCTGCAAACGCTATTTCCTAGCGAGGAAGTGTCGCATTCACATTCATTTGAAGTGTAGACGAGGAATACATAACACTTCGCAAATCATATTATATCTTACCATGAAACATAGAAATGAGATGCGATATCGCGTTTTAAGAAGCATTAGAACTCTATTTCAACGATACGTAGACATCTGCAAACGCTATTTCCTTGCAAGGAAGTGTCGCATTTACATTCATTTGAAGTGTAGACGAGGAATACATAACACTTCGCAAATCATATTATACCTTACCATGAAACATAGAAATGAGATGCGATATCGCGTTTTAAGAATCATAAGAACTCTATTGCTACGATACGTAGACATCTGCAAACGCTATTTCCTAGCAAAGAAGTGTCGCATTTACATTCATTTGAATCGTAGACGAGGAATGCATAACACTTCGTAATGAATATTATATCTTACCATGAAACATAGAAATGAGATGCGATATCGCGTTTTAAGAATCATAAGAACACTATTGCTACGATACGTAGACATCTGCAAACGCTATTTCCTAGCAAAGAAGTGTCGCATTTACATTCATTTGAATCGTAGACGAGGAATGCATAACACTTCGTAATGAATATTATATCTTACCATGAAACATAGAAATAAGATGCGATATCGCGTTTTAAGAATCATAAGAACACTATTGCTACGATACGTAGACATCTGCAAACGCTATTTCCTTGCAAGGAAGTGTCGCATTTACATTCATTTGAATCGTAGACGAGGAATGCATAACACTTCGCAATGAATATTATATCTTATCATGAAACATAGATATGAGATACAATATCTCGTTTTAAGAAGCATTTGAACTCTATTGCTTCGATACGTAGACATCTGCAAACGCTATTTCCTTGCTAGGAAGTGTCGCATTTACATTCACTTGAAGTGTAGACGAGGAATACATATCACTTCGCAAATCATATTATATCTTACCCTGAAACATAGAAATGAGATGCGATATCGCGTTTTAAGAAGCATTAGAAAGCTGCTGCTACGATACGTAGACATCTGCAAACGCTATTTCCTTGCAAGGAAGTGTCGCATTTACGTTCATTTGAATCGTAGACGACGAATGCATAACACTTCGCAATGAATATTATATCTTATCATGAAACATAGATATGAGATGCAATATTTCGTTTTAAGAAGCATTTGAACTCCATTGCTTCGATACGTAGACATCTGCAAACGCTATTTCCTTGCAAGGAAGTGTCGCATTTACATTCATTTGAAGTGTAGACAAGGAATACATAACACTTCGCAAATCATATTATATCTTACCATGAAACATAGAAATGAGATGCGATATCGCGTTTTAAGAAGCATTAGAACTCTATTGCTACGATACCTAGATATCTGCAGACGCTATTTCCTAGCAAGGAAGTGTCGCATTTACATTCATTTGAAGTGTAGACGAGGAATACATGATACTTCGCAAATCATATTATATCTTACCATGAAACATAGAAATGAGATGCGATATCGCGTTTTAAGAAGCATTAGAACACTATTGCTACGATACCTAGATATCTGCAGACGCTATTTCCTTGCAAGGAAGTGTCGCATTTACATTCATTTGAAGTGTAGACAAGGAATACGTAACACTTCGCAAATCATATTATATCTTACCATGAAACATAGAAATGGGATGCGATATCGCGTTTTAAGAAGCATTAGAACTCTATTGCTACGATACCTAGATACCTGCAGACGCTATTTCCTAGCAAGGAAGTGTCGCATTTACATTCATTTGAAGTGTAGACGAAGAATACACAACACTTCGCAAATCATATTATATCTTACCATGAAACATAGAAATGAGATGCGATATCGCGTTTTAAGAAGCATTAGAACTCTATCGCTACGATACCTAGACATCTGCAGACGCTATTTCCTGGCAAGGAAGTGTCGCATTTACATTCATTTGAAGTTGTAGACGAGGAATACATGACACTTCGCAAATCATATTATATCTTACCATGAAACATAGAAATGAGATGCGATATCGCGTTTTAAGAAGCATTAGAACTCTATCGCTACGATACCTAGACATCTGCAGTGTCACGTCCCGAGGTGCGGGTGCGCTCGCAACGGTGGCACAAAGTCGTAACCGTTCCCGAAAATAACGCGAATTGCGTCCGGCCCGGGTTCGTTGGCGTTTCGGACTCGATAAAACGGTAATTAACACTAAACTTACCTTGCGAAGGCTTGATTCCGCTGTCTGATTTCTCTTTCCAGGTACCTGGAGCGCCTTGGATCCGCAACCGGGATGGCGGCGGCGTACGGCTGGAACGGAGGTACGTCTACGGGAATAAGCGTCCAGGCGGGTTGACTCCGGCTGGCAGGTATCGGCGTTTGGCCCTGACGATTGGCGACTCGTACGGGTCGTGCGGCGAAGGAAACCTCCTTCACAGGAACCAGGACTCGAACGTAGGAAATTGAATATTCTGGTGCATCACCCACGTATTCCCGAGCGAGACGACGATTAAACTCTCTCCTCCCCGCGCGTCGTGTACGCTTTGTCGGAGGTGCAAGGCTCATCGAGAATACTTGAACTTCGGTTGAATACGGCACGGCTAAGCGTTGGTTCGCTCTAGCTTACCGGGATCGACCTGGGCGCAAGATATTCTGTACACGGTAGAAGTGGGGATGGAGCAACTAAGCGCTGGTTCGCTCTAGTCGTCGAGCCTCAAGACTATCGTAGATGAGATATAGAATTAGAATAATCGCGAGCGTACCCGTGGATTAGAATTAAGGAATTGTATTTGAACTTGAATAAAGATACTTTGAATCTTGTAAAAATAAACTATATTCTATGATTTCACTATACTAGATACACTTGACTAAATTCTAAGTTACTGACTAGCGATTACAATGAGAATTAGAAATAGTATAAAGTATTGAATGGACTCCGCTATGGGAGTATGGATAGAGACGAATGCATTAGAGCTAATTGCTCGTTGCGAATGAGCCTATTGCTCGGAAGTGCATCGTTCGGATGCTGGATTAGAACTCCCCGGTTCGGAGATGAGATACGAACTCTCCAGTTCGGAGATGAGATACCAACTCTCCTGTTCGGAGATGAGATTGGAACTGACTCTCGGATCTCGCGTCCGCGACCTCCTCGGATCGCGCGGCGCGCGAGTCGCTGGGCCCTCGCGGTGGGGCGGACGGTCGGAGTAGGGCGGCCGCTCGGCCCTCGTGGTGGGGCGGCCGTTCGGAGTGGGGCGCGGCCCGCGTTAAGCGTGAGCCGCGAGCGTCGAGTGTGCGCGCGAGTGCAACGGAACATAACCGTGCATGAATAAAATATATACATATATTCACTTAAATCTAGGTGTGTGTTGTTGTGTATATACATATATGAGTAGTGTGCTTATTCTAGTCCCACATGTACGAGAAGTACGTATAGGGCTTCGTGATCGCTGGGGATTCGACCCAGTATGTGTCGGAGAGCTCCTCGCCCTCGTAATACGGGGTGAAGTCCTCCCCCTCGTGTGTGGAGATCGCGCGTGGGCGCGGCATGCTGCATCCCTCTTCCCTCTCGTACCTTTGTCTCCTTCTGTAGGGACGGCGAGTCGGCGGGTGGCCCGTGTGCAGGGGCTCCGGATACGGATGCTGGGGATGATGAGGTGGACGCCGGAGGGTGGCAGGCGGTACGCCTGACGTTACACCACCCCCCTTGGAAAAAGAATCTCGGCCATGCCGAGATCTCTTGTCTGTTGGGTAGATTTCGGGATGCTGGATCCTTCTCTTGGTCCTGTCGGCTGGATGCTGCGGAATCTGAGGCTTTTCGCCTGGTTGATCCTGGCGATAACGTTTGGAGTTTGGACCGTGGCTGCGGGCTTCCTTCAGATTACAGGCACTTTCGTCGCTTTCACTTTCAGCGTTCGTTTGAATGTCACTGCTCTCACTGACTTCATTTTCAGTTTTTCGCACTTTTCTTTCACTAGCATCCACACTCTGCATACTATGCATTCGTTTACAAATTTTGATTTTGTTCGTATGAACAATTTTATGGCGCCCTTTTACATTCAGCTTAACATTACAGTTGCCCAAAATATCGAGGATACGGTACGGTCCAGAGTATTGTGCCTGGAACTTATGTTTGTTCGGCTCTTTTAAAAGATAGACCCATTGGCCTACCTCGAAGTTTTGGACATTGAGATTTCGGTCATTGTAATATTTAGAATGGCGTTTCGCATTGTCTAGATTGGCTTTAGCCAAATCCTGAGATTTCGAGATTTTCTCCTGAAGTTGTATAAGATAGTCGCTATAAGTTTCGTTATCAGAGCTGTCCTGAAAAGGAGTGGCTGACGGCGTCCTAGCTATCCTGCCGAACACTAGTTCGTGTGGGGTGTATAATGTACCCTCGTGCACACTGGTGTTGTATGAAAACATTGCATACGGTAACCAATTCACCCAATCGTTACTCGACTCTATGTAATGCTTCAGATATTCGGCCAGGACGTGGTGAGATCGTTCAACGGACCCGTTTGTCTGTGGATGGAACGCAGTGGACTTGTATTGTTTAATACGGAATTTGATTGCTATGGCTTTAATCAAGCTATTTATAAAGTTCGAACCTTGGTCCGTGAGTATGCCTTTCGGGCATCCGAACTTACAAATGAATTCTTTTATTAAAGCTTCGGCAATGTCTACTGCGGTGGTGGTTTTGAGAGGAACTGCGACTGAGTATTTAGTGAGGAGATCTTGGATCGTGAGGATACTTGTATAACCGTCGGAAGTTTCGGGAAGAGGACCCATTACGTCCATTGAAATCTTATCGAATGCCCTGCCAGGGGTGTCGGTTAAAGTGAGAGGCTGTCTGGTCTTTACCCGGACCATTTTCTCTGTCTGACAACTTTTACATTTGCCAATATATTCTTGTATTTGTGTTTTCATGTTTGGCCAAAAGTATTGTTGTCTGATGCGAGAATAAGTTTTATTAACCCCTTTGTGACCTCCCACAGGGGAGTCGTGGTTTTCTCTTATTATTTTCAGTCGCTCCTCGACCGAAGGGGTTTTAATGAGGCCCTGGCAGACCGTAATCTGGACAGTTGTTTCATAAAACAGGTCCTGAAGGATTTTCTGGATTCGGGACCAGGATACGGAGTCTAGATAGGTTTGTGCGATACTAAATGTTTGTAATTGTAATTCGTTTACAACGTCGCACAAGGATCTGAATGTTTCTATTACGGTCTGGAAATTGATTGATCTGGTGGAATGTTCGATGATTGGAAGCTGGATTTGGAATTCGTTTCCGATTTGTATGACTTTGGCTTTGGTAAGAACGTGATTTTTGTTTGGAAGGAATTTTTCAGCGTTCGCTAGATCTTTGGCGCCCGTGTCATAGGGGTGCCCAGATTGCGTGACGAAGACAACTACATTGTCTCGTCGCGTTGATAATGCGTCACGGCTGAAATTAAATAGAGGTTCGCGTCGGAAAAATTCATTTGGAGCAGGAGTATAGAAGTCGGTGCTATCGCTGGCGACTTGCGGAGGTGGTGCTGTGTTGGTACGGAAGGACGTGCCTGGAGTCGGTAATTCAGGTTCTGATGTTACCGGAGTAGGAGGAGGCGCTAGTGTGGTATACTTTTTACGGGTTTCCGGAGGCACATCGAAGATGTCGTCCTCCGAGTTTTCTGAATACGAGAGCGGAAAAATTTGAGCGGGATTCCGCGACAATGCGTCCGCATTAAGGTTCGTTTTTCCACTTTTATAGACCATCTCGTAGTCAAATTCCGCTAACTTAAGCCTCCACCGTACGAGTCTACTTGACGGGTCCTTGACCGAATTCATCCACACTAACGGTCGATGGTCGGTAACGAGTTTGAATTGATTACCGTATATGTATGGACGAAAGTAATGGACGGCGTAGACAATCGCCAGACACTCCTTCTCGATCGTGGAGTAGTTTTTCTCCGCAGCGTTTAACAGTCGCGACGTGTACGCGATTGGCAAGTCGCGGCCTATTGGTCCTTGACTCAAGATAGCACCAATAGCTTCGGCGGACGCGTCGGTCGTTATCACGAATGGTTGTTTAAAGTTGGGGTACTGCAAGATAGGCGCTTCGCATAGGCAATCTCGGAGTTTGACGAATGAATTCTCTTGCTCGTTACGCCATACAAAGGGCGCGTCTTTTTTTAACAAATTTGTAAGTGGCTTAGCAATATTGGAAAAATTTGCGATGAACCGCCTGTAGTATCCCGCGAGCCCGAGGAATTGTTTGATCTGTTTCGCGTTGCGCGGGCGCGGAAAATTTTTGACGGCGCTAATTTTCGCAGGGTCAGGTTTTACACCGTGCTCACTGATAATATGACCCAAATAGCTTACTTCTCTCCTCAAGAATTCGCACTTATCCGGCTGCAATACTAAATTAGCTTCTTTGAGCCGTTGAGTTAATTTATCGAATTTAAGTCGATGTTCTTGAAGAGAGCTAGCGTAGATAACAATGTCGTCCAAATAGACGAAAATTTCGTTCCCCTGGAGACCGGACAGGACATTGTCCATAAGTCGTTGGAACGTCGCTGGCGCATTTTTTAATCCGAATGGCATTCTTTTAAATTCATAATGCCCGTGAGGCGTCGAAGAAGCAGTTTTGGGAGCATCGGCGGGCTCCATTGGGATCTGGTGAAATCCGCTCGCGAGATCGAATGTACTAAAATACTTCGCACTCCCGAGCTGATCAAGTATCTCGGTAATGCAAGGGAGGGGATAGGCATCGGCGACAGATTTCTCATTGAGTGCGCGGTAGTCGATGACGACGCGCCATTGCTTGTTGCCCAAGGAGTCCGGTTTCTTTGGGACAACCCACAATGGCGAATTATATGGTGATTTTGACGGAGAGATGACACCATTTTGTAAAAATTTGTCGACTTGTCGTCGAATCTCCTCCTTATGAGCTGGTGGGAAACGGTATTGTTTCACATTGACGGGGCGGTCGTCGACGGTTGGAATCTTGTGCGTGGTTGCTGACGTATGCCCTAATTTATCCCCCTCAATGTGAAAAAGCTCCTGCGTGCTTTGAACGAGACGGACGACGTGCTCTCTTTCCTCTGCGTTGAGGTGGTCGAGACGGAGGAGACTAAGAATTCGATCTAAGCGAGATTTCGAAAGGTTGGCGGATTTCGATGTTTGTTTTAACGGCGCCTGTTGTACATTATTTTTAACCGCCTGAGCATAGGAGATTTGCTGAACATTCGCGATTTTGCAACGCGAAGGAGGAGTTTCGATTGTCGAGTATGGTGTCTGACTCGAGAAAGAAATAGAAGTTTTTCCCTTTTTGGGATGAGCCGATCGGTACGGCGGATACGTTAGATTTAGTAGATTTAGAAAAAACCGGATACAGCGACGGACTATCCTCCTCGTGGAGGGGAGTCATGATTTGCGCGGGCTCAAGTACGATTTCTGGTAACGCGATTTCGACGGCGCGGTCGGATGAATTAATTATTCGAGTTACCGCTTTGCCCCGAATTACTCTGACGAGAGCGTTTCCGAAAAATATACCCGGCGCAAGATCGATACGAGGAATTATACCTTCCGCGAGGTTCGAATTAACTACGCGGACCTTGATACCGATATTTGATCTCGGCGGAATGGAGATACGGTCTCCTGACTTCGGAGAAGCTGCTTTGTCTTGCGTTCGAAGCTTCGATTTCGTTGCTGCATCGCGTTTCAGCGGAGGCGATGATTTACGCGGCGGGCGCGGCGGCGGAGGGGGAATAGATTCCGTGCGCGGCGCTTGTTTACGTTTCGGCGATAGGAGAGGCTTTATTTTCGAGTCCGGTGACGGTTCCTCGAGTGCTTCGATATCGTCTTCGAAAGGAATTCTCTTACCATTCCATTTGATTATTTTATTTGGAAAAGAGATTTCTGCGTCCATACAGAACCCGGAGCCGAGGATCCCGCTTAGTTTAAGGGGAAAATCATCCTCGACCACATTAAAAGGAACGACGCGACCGAAAATGACAAGATTCACCGTCCCTAAGGTTGCGGTTTTGCCATCGGTTACCCCTGTTATTATTACGATCTCGGACTTATCGATTCGCGCGGATGCTTTTAGAGCCGAACGTTTTATAATATTTATTTCCGCCCCAGTGTCCACCATGAAGCGAGTTGGTGAAATTAGAAGATCGGATTTTAAAATTACGTTTGGCGTGCTAGTTTTTCCGGTTATGTTTATCGCGGCGTTTCGTCGATTTCCGCGTTGGAGTTGTTCGCGGCGAGAGGACGGACTTGGTGCGCGGCCTCGCCACCTGTCTCGCGGCGGGTGCGGAGGCCATTGTCGTTTCCCGAATTTTTATTTACCGCGTTGTTGTACTGCCTTTTTCGGCACTCGCCTATTTCGTGCCCCGGGGTCTTGCAATAGCGACAAAATTTGGGCGCGTCCCTGGCTACGATTTGTCTCGGTTGTTCGTACGCGGGGCCTCGAGTAGGAGGCGGTACGTCCCTGGATCGCAAGTATTCCTGCGGTCGGTACGGCGATGGCGGTCTGAGCCGACACTCGGTCGCGTAATGTCCGATATTATTGCATTTTCGGCAAATAATTTCGGCTGGTTTTTCGCGCGATTCTGGTCGCGCGACACGCGATCTACCTAGCCGGTTGCAATCACGTTCGTGCATTTGATAGAGCTCCCGCGCTCGAGCGAACGTTTCTCGCAATGTACCGAATGAATTTACCGTCATTTGCATTCGAATTTCTGGAATGAGACCGTCTTTAAAACATTGTAATGTGAGCGCGTCTACGTCATCGAGCGATTCCGGTGTGTCTCGTCGAGCAAGCCTTTCGCAATCAATTATAGCGGTTCTAAGATCTTTTACTCGACCGATGTAATCTAGAATGTGCTCGTTCGCGCGCATAAATATATTAGCAAGTTCACCCCGATAATGATGAGCTGATTTTACGGAGCAAAAAGTGCTGCGAAGAACGTCCGTTAATTCGAGTATTGTGTAACACGGCTCGTCTTCTAGCGCGGCGTAGGCACGACCCTTGAGTTTTCCCTTAAGCAGGCGTGTGAAAGTTCGCTCGCACCCATTAGGGATAAGCTCATAAGCGCGTTTACACGCTCGGGTAAACTGAAGAATAGGAATGTTCTGACCATCGAATGTCGGCACGGCTTCGAGGGCCTGCTTAAGCGATAGCTCGTCGTGTTGCGAACTATTTGTATTGAAATCGGAGCTCGAATTATGTCCGGAAAGCGGATTTCCCCGAGGAATATCTAGAGAAACAGTATCGTCGCGCGTTAAATCAGGCGTTCTGCGAATAGATTCTAATTCACGACGTAAAATATCTATTTGCTGGAGCAACGCGGCATTACTCGGATCGGTCGCTTTCGTATTTTTCGCGGAAGTATTTTGTTGCGCGGTACTAGGAAGAGGCTCGGCGATAGCGTCTTGGAAATCAAGCGTTCTGCTAGTGCGTTTTTCGCGTTCAGAATCGGCCATCGCGGCGGCTCGCTGTGTCTGCTGGCGCGTTTTTGTCGGAGTCCGGGTTGCCATATCTAGTTTCGCGGTTCCTTTCGGCGGAATTTCCGGAGGGAACGCGTGGCTATCCCACCGCTGTCACCAAAAATAACTTTCGTGTCACGTCCCGAGGTGCGGTTGCGCTCGCAACGGTGGCACAAAGTCGTAACCGTTCCCGAAAATAACGCGAATTGCGTCCGGCCCGGGTTCGTTGGCATTTCGGACTCGATAAAACGGTAATTAACACTAAACTTACCTTGCGAAGGCTTGATTCCGCTGTCTGATTTCTCTTTCCAGGTACCTGGAGCGCCTTGGATCCGCAACCGGGATGGCGGCGGCGTACGGCTGGAACGGAGGTACGTCTACGGGAACAAGCGTCCAGGCGGGTTGACTCCGGCTGGCAGGTATCGGCGTTTGGCCCTGACGATTGGCGACTCGTACGGGTCGTGCGGCGAAGGAAACCTCCTTCACAGGAACCACGACTCGAACGTAGGAAATTGAATATTCTGGTGCATCACCCACGTATTCCCGAGCGAGACGACGAATAAACTCTCTCCTCCCCGCGCGTCGTGTACGCTTTGTCGGAGGTGCAAGGCTCATCGAGAATACTTGAACTTCGGTTGAATACGGCACGGCTAAGCGTTGGTTCGCTCTAGCTTACCGGGATCGACCTGGGCGCAAGATATTCTGTACACGGTAGAAGTGAGGATGGAGCAACTAAGCGCTGGTTCGCTCTAGTCGTCGAGCCTCAAGACTATCGTAGATGAGATATAGAATTAGAATAATCGCGAGCGTACCCGTGGATTAGAATTAAGGAATTGTATTTGAACTTGAATAAAGATACTTTGAATCTTGTAAAAATAAACTATATTCTATGATTTCACTATACTAGATACACTTGACTAAATTCTAAGTTACTGACTAGCGATTACAATGAGAATTAGAAATAGTATAAAGTATTGAATGGACTCCGCTATGGGAGTATGGATAGAGACGAATGCATTAGAGCTAATTGCTCGTTGCGAATGAGCCTATTGCTCGGAAGTGCATCGTTCGGATGCTGGATTAGAACTCCCCGGTTCGGAGATGAGATACGAACTCTCCAGTTCGGAGATGAGATACCAACTCTTCAGTTCGGAGATGAGATTGGAACTGACTCTCGGATCTCGCGTCCGCGACCTCCTCGGATCGCGCGGCGCGCGAGTCGCTGGGCCCTCGCGGTGGGGCGGACGGTCGGAGTAGGGCGGCCGCTCGGCCCTCGTGGTGGGGCGGCCGTTCGGAGTGGGGCGCGGCCCGCGTTAAGCGTGAGCCGCGAGCGTCGAGTGTGCGCGCGAGTGCAAAGGAACATAACCGTGCATGAATAAAATATATACATATATTCACTTAAATCTAGGTGTGTGTTGTTGTGTATATACATGTATGAGTAGTGTGCTTATTCTAGTCCCACATGTACGAGAAGTACGTATAGGGCTTCGTGATCGCTGGGGATTCGACCCAGTATGTGTCGGAGAGCTCCTCGCCCTCGTAATACGGGGTGAAGTCCTCCCCCTCGTGTGTGGAGATCGCGCGTGGGCGCGGCATGCTGCATCCCTCTTCCCTCTCGTACCTTTGTCTCCTTCTGTAGGGACGGCGAGTCGGCGGGTGGCCCGTGTGCAGGGGCTCCGGATACGGATGCTGGGGATGATGAGGTGGACGCCGGAGGGTGGCAGGCGGTACGCCTGACGTTACAGCAGACGCTATTTCCTTGCAAGGAAGTGTCGCATTTACATTCATTTGAAGTGTAGACGAGGAATACATAGCACTTCGCAAATCATATTATATCTTACCATGAAACATAGAAATGAGATGCGATATCGCGTTTTAGGAATCATAAGAACTCTATTGTTACGATACGTAGACAACTGCAAACGCTATTTCCTTGCAAGGAAGTGTCGCATTTACATTCATTTGAAGTGTAGACGAGGAATACATAACACTTCGCAAATCATATTATATCTTACCATGAAACATAGAAATGAGATGCGATATCGCGTTTTAGGAATCATAAGAACTCTATTGTTACGATACGTAGACAACTGCAAACGCTATTTCCTTGCAAGGAAGTGTCGCATTTACATTCATTTGAAGTTGTAGACGAGGAATACATGACACTTCGCAAATCATATTATATCTTACCATGAAACATAGAAATGAGATGCGATATCGCGTTTTAAGAAGTATTAGAAATCTATTACTACGATACGTAGACATCTGCAGACGCTATTTCCTTGCAAGGAAGTGTCGCATTTACATTCATTTGAAGTTGTAGACGAGGAATACATGACACTTCGCAAATCATATTATATCTTACCATGAAACATAGAAATGAGATGCGATATCGCGTTTTAGGAATCATAAGAACTCTATTGTTACGATACGTAGACAACTGCAAACGCTATTTCCTTGCAAGGAAGTGTCGCATTTACATTCATTTGAAGTGTAGACGAGGAATACATAACACTTCGCAAATCATATTATATCTTACCATGAAACATAGAAATGAGATGCGATATCGCGTTTTAGGAATCATAAGAACTCTATTGTTACGATACGTAGACAACTGGAAACGCTATTTCCTTGCAAGGAAGTGTCGCATTTACATTCATTTGAATCGTATACGAGGAATGCATAACACTTCGCAATGAATATTATATCTTGTCATGAATCATAGATATGAGATGCAATATCTCGTTTTAAGAAGCATTTGAACTCTATTGCTACGATACCTAGACATCTGCAGGAGCTATTTCCTAGCAAGGAAGTATCGCATTTACATTCATTTGAAGTTGTAGACGAGGAATACATGACACTTCGCAAATCATATTATATCTTACCATGAAACATAGAAATGAGATGCGATATCGCGTTTTAAGAAGTATTAGAAATCTATTACTACGATACGTAGACATCTGCAGACGCTATTTCCTTGCAAGGAAGTGTCGCATTTACATTCATTTGAAGTTGTAGACGAGGAATACATGACACTTCGCAAATCATATTATATCTTACCATGAAACATAGAAATGAGATGCGATATCGCGTTTTAAGAAGTATTAGAAATCTATTACTACGATACGTAGACATCTGCAGACGCTATTTCCTTGCAAGGAAGTGTCGCATTTACATTCATTTGAAGTGTAGACGAGGAATACATAACACTTCGCAAATCATATTATATCTTACCATGAAACATAGAAATGAGATGCGATATCGCGTTTTAAGAAGTATTAGAAATCTATTACTACGATACGTAGACATCTGCAAACGCTGTTTCCTAGCGAGGAAGTGTGGCGTTCACATTCATTTGAAGTGTAGACTAGGAATACATAACACTTCGCAAATCATATTATATCTTACCATGAAACATAGAAATGAGATGCGATATCGCGTTTTAAGAAGCATTAGAACTCTATTGCTACGATACCTAGACATCTGCAGACGCTATTTCCTAGCAAGGAAGTGTCGCATTTACATTCATTTGAAGTGTAGACGAGCAATACATGACACTTCGCAAATCATATTACATCTTACCATGAAACATAAAAATGAGATGCGATATCGCGTTTTAAGAATCATAAGAACTCTATTGCTACGATACGTAGACATCTGCAAACACTATTTCCTTGGAAGGAAGTGTCGCATTTACATTCACTTGAAGTGTAGACGAGGAATACATAACACTTCGCAAATCATATTATATCTTACCCTGAAACATAGAAATGAGATGCGATATCGCGTTTTAAGAAGCATTAGAAAGCTTCTGCTACGATACGTAGACATCTGCAAACGCTATTTCCTTGCAAGGAAGTGTCGCATTTACATTCATATGAAGTGTAGACGAGGAATACATAACACTTCGCAAATCATATTATATCTTACCATGAAACATAGAAATGAGATGCAATATCGCGTTTTAAGAGTCATAAGAACTCTACTGCTACGATACGTAGACATCTGCAAACGCTATTTCCTTGCAATCAAGTGTCGCATTTACATTCATTTGAATCGTAGACGAGGAATACATGACACTTCGCAAATCATATTATATCTTACCATGAAACATAGAAACGAGAAGCGATATCGCGTTTTAAGAAGCATTAGAAATCTATTGCTTCGATACGTAGACATCTGCAAACGCTATTTGCTTGCAAGGAAGTGTCGCATTTACATTCATTTGAAGTGTAGACGAGGAATACATAACACTTCGCAAATCATATTATATCTTACCATGAAACATAGAAATGAGATGCGATATCGCGTTTTAAGAATCATAAGAACTCTATTGCTACGATACGTAGACATCTGCAAACGCTGTTTCCTAGCGAGGAAGTGTGGCATTCACATTCATTTGAAGTGTAGACGAGGAATACATAACACTTCGCAAATCATATTATATCTTACCATGAAACACCGAAATGAGATGCGATATCGCGTCTTAAGAAGCATTAGAACTCTATTGCTACGATACCTAGATATCTGCAGACGCTATTTCCTAGCAAGGAAGTGTCGCATTTACATTCATTTGAAGTGTAGACGAAGAATACACAACACTTCGCAAATCATATTATATCTTACCATGAAACATAGAAATGAGATGCGATATCGCGTTTTAAGAAGCATTAGAACTCTATCGCTACGATACCTAGACATCTGCAGGCGCTATTTCCTGGCAAGGAAGTGTCGCGTTTACATTCATTTGAAGTTGTAGACGAGGAATACATGACACTTCGCAAATCATATTATATCTTACCATGAAACATAGAAATGAGATGCGATATCGCGTTTTAAGAAGCATTAGAACTCTATCGCTACGATACCTAGACATCTGCAGACGCTATTTCCTGGCAAGGAAGTGTCGCATTTACATTCATTTGAAGTTGTAGACGAGGAATACATGACACTTCGCAAATCATATTATATCTTACCATGAAACATAGAAATGAGGTGCGATATCGCGTTTTAAGAAGTATTAGAAATCTATTACTACGATACGTAGACATCTGCAGACGCTATTTCCTTGCAAGGAAGTGTCGCATTTACATTCATTTGAAGTGTAGACGAGGAATACATAACACTTCGCAAATCATATTATATCTTACCTTGAAACATAGAAATAAGATGCGATATCGCGTTTTAAGAAGTATTAGAAATCTATTACTACGATACGTAGACATCTGCAGACGCTATTTCCTTGCAAGGAAGTGTCGCATTTACATTCATTTGAAGTGTAGACGAGGAATACATAACACTTCGCAAATCATATTATATCTTACCATGAAACATAGAAATGAGATGCGATATCGCGTTTATGAAGCATTAGGACTCTATCGCTACGATACCTAGACATCTGCAAACGCTATTTCCTTGCAAGGAAGTGTCGCATTTACATTCATTTGAATCGTAGACGAGGAATGCATAACACTTCGCAATGAATATTATATCTTATCATGAAACATATATATGAGATGCAATATCTCGTTTTAAGAAGCATTTGAACTCTATTGCTTCGATACGTAGATATCTGCAAACGCTATTTCCTTGCTAGGAAGTGTGGCATTCACATTCATTTGAAGTGTAGACAAGGAATACATAACACTTCGCAAATCACATTATATCTTACCATGAAACATAGAAATGAGATGCGATATCGCGTTTTAAGAAGCATTAGAACTCTATCGCTACGATACCTAGACATCTGCAAACGCTATTTCCTTGCAAGGAAGTGCCGACTTTACATTCATTTGAATCGTATACGAGGAATGCATAACACTTTGCAATGAATATTATATCTTATCATGAAACATAGATATGAGATGCAATATCTCGTTTTAAGAAGCATTTGAACTCTATTGCTTCGATACGTAGACATCTGCAAACGCTATTTCCTTGCAAGGAAGTGTCGCATTTACATTCATTTGAAGTGCAGACGAGGAATACATGACACTTCACAAATTATATTATATCTTACCATGAAACATAGAAATGAGATGCGATATTGTGTTTTGAGAAGCATTAGAACTCTATTGCTACGATACGTAGACACCTGCGAACGCTATTTCCTTGCTAGGAAGTGTGGCATTCACATTCATTTGAAGTGTAGACAAGGAATACATAACACTTCGCAAATCACATTATATCTTACCATGAAACATAGAAATGAGATGCGATATCGCGTTTTAAGAAGCATTAGAACTCTATCGCTACGATACCTAGACATCTGCAAACGCTATTTCCTTGCAAGGAAGTGCCGACTTTACATTCATTTGAATCGTATACGAGGAATGCATAACACTTTGCAATGAATATTATATCTTATCATGAAACATAGATATGAGATGCAATATCTCGTTTTAAGAAGCATTTGAACTCTATTGCTTCGATACGTAGACATCTGCAAACGCTATTTCCTTGCAAGGAAGTGTCGCATTTACATTCATTTGAAGTGCAGACGAGGAATACATGACACTTCACAAATTATATTATATCTTACCATGAAACATAGAAATGAGATGCGATATTGTGTTTTGAGAAGCATTAGAACTCTATTGCTACGATACGTAGACACCTGCGAACGCTATTTCCTAGCGAGGAAGTGTGGCATTCACATTCATTTGAAGTGTAGACGAGGAATACATAACACTTCGCAAATCATATCATATCTTACCATGAAACATAGAAATGAGATGCAATATCGCGTTTTAAGTCATAAGAACTCTACTGCTACGATACGTAGACATCTGCAAACGCTATTTCCTTGCAATCAAGTGTCGCATTTACATTCATTTGAATCGTAGACGAGGAATACATGACACTTCGCAAATCATATTATATCTTACCATGAAACATAGAAACGAGAAGCGATATCGCGTTTTAAGAAGCATTAGAAATCTATTGCTTCGATACGTAGACATCTGCAAACGCTATTTGCTTGCAAGGAAGTGTCGCGTTTACATTCATTTGAAGTTGTAGACGAGGAATACATGACACTTCGCAAATCATATTATATCTTACCATGAAACATAGAAATGAGATGCGATATCGCGTCTTAAGAAGCATTAGAACTCTACTGCTACGATACGCAGACATCTGCAAACGCTATTTCCTTGCAAGGAAGTGTCGCATTTACATTCATTTGAATCGTAGACGAGGAATGCATAACACTTCGCAATGAATATTATATCTTATCATGAAACATAGATATGAGATACAATATCTCGTTTTAAGAAGCATTTGAACTCTATTGCTTCGATACGTAGACATCTGCAAACGCTATTTCCTTGCAAGGAAGTGTCGCATTTACGTTCATTTGAAGTGTAGACAAGGAATACATAACACTTCGCAAATCATATTATATCTTACCATGAAACATAGAAATGAGATGCGATATCGCGTTTTAAGAAGCATTAGAACTCTATTGCTACGATACCTAGATATCTGCAGACGCTATTTCCTAGCAAGGAAGTGTCGCATTTACATTCATTTGAAGTGTAGACGAAGAATACACAACACTTCGCAAATCATATTTGTAACGTCAGGCGTACCGCCTGCCACCCTCCGGCGTCCACCTCATCATCCCCAGCATCCGTATCCGGAGCCCCTGCACACGGGCCACCCGCCGACTCGCCGTCCCTACAGAAGGAGACAAAGGTACGAGAGGGAAGAGGGATGCAGCATGCCGCGCCCACGCGCGATCTCCACACACGAGGGGGAGGACTTCACCCCGCATTACGAGGGCGAGGTGCTCTCCGACACATACTGGGTCGAATCCCCAGCGATCACGAAGCCCTATACGTACTTCTCGTACATGTGGGATTAGAATAAGCACACTACTCACCTATGTACATACACACCAACACACACCTAGATTTAAGTGAATATTTGTATATATTTTATTCATGCACGGTTATGTTCCGTGCACTCGCGCGCACACTCGACGCTCGCGGCTCACGCTTAACGCGGGCCGCGCCCCACTCCGAACGGCCGCCCCACCACGAGGGCCGAGCGGCCGCCCTACTCCGACCGTCCGCCCCACCGCGAGGGCCCAGCGACTCGCGCGCCGCGCGACCCGAGGAGGTCGCGGACGCGAGATCCGAGAGTCAGTTCTCATCTCATCTCCGAACTGGAGAGTTCCAATCTCACCTCCGAACTGGAGAGTTGGTATCTCATCTCCGAACCGAGGAGTTCTAATCCAGCATCCGAACGATGCACTTCCGATCCGAGCAATAGGCTCATTCGCAACGAGCAATTAGCTCTAATGCATTCGTCTCTATCCATACTCCCATAGCGGAGTCCATTCGATACTTCATACTATTTCTAATTCTCATTGTAATCGTTAGTCAGTAACTTAGAATTTAGTCAAGTGTATCTAGTATAGTGAAGTCATAGAATATAGTTTATTTTTACCAGATTCAAAGTATCTTTATTCGAGTTCATATACAATTCCTTAATTCTAATCCACGGGTACGCTCGCGATTATTCTAATTCTATATCTCATCTGCGATAGTCTTGAGGCTCGACGACTAGAGCGAACCAGCGCTTAGTTGCTCCATCCTCACTTCTACCGTGTACAGAATATCTTGCGCCCAGGTCGATCCCGGTAAGCTAGAGCGAACCAACGCTTAGCCGTGCCGTACTCAACCGAAGTTCAAGTATTCTCGACGAGCCTTGCACCTCCGACAAAGCGTACACGACGCGCGGGGAGGAGAGAGTTATTCGTCGTCTCGCTCGGGAATACGTGGGTGATGCACCAGAATATTCAATTTCCTGCGTTCGAGTCCTGGTTCCTGTGAAGGAGGTTTCCTTCGCCGCACGACCCGTACCTCCGTTCCAGCCGTACGCCGCCGCCATCCCGGTTGCGGATCCAAGGCGCTCCAGGTACCTGTAAAGAGAAATCAGACAGCGGAATCAAGCCTTCGCAAGGTAAGTTTAGTGTTAATTACCGTTTTATCGAGTCCGAAACGCCAACGAACCCGGTCCGGACGCAATTCGCGTTATTTTCGGGAACGGTTACGACTTTGTGCCACCGTTGCGAGCGCAACCGCACCTCGGGACGTGACACGAAAGTTATTTTTGGTGACAGCGGTGGGATAGCCACGCGTTTCCTCCGGAAATTCCGCCGAAAGGAACCGCGAAACTAGATATGGCAACCCGGACTCCGACAAAAACGCGCCAGCAGACACAGCGAGCCGCCGCGATGGCCGATTCTGAACGCGAAAAACGCACTAGCAGAACGCTTGATTTCCAAGACGCTATCGCCGAGCCTCTTCCTAGTACCGCGCAACAAAATACTTCCGCGAAAAATACGAAAGCGACCGATCCGAGTAATGCCGCGTTGCTCCAGCAAATAGAAATTTTACGCCGTGAATTAGAATCTATTCGCAGAACGCCTGATTTAACGCGCGACGATACCGTTTCGCTGGATATTCCTCGGGGAAATCCGCTTTCCGCACATAATTCGAGCTCTGATTTCAATACAAATAGTTCGCAACACGACGAGCTATCGCTTAAGCAGGCCCTCGAAGCCGTGCCGACATTCGATGGTCAGAACATTCCTATTCTTCAGTTTACCCGAGCGTGTAAACGCGCTTATGAGCTTATCCCTAATGGGTGCGAGCGAACTTTCACACGCCTGCTTAAGGGAAAACTCAAGGGTCGTGCCTACGCCGCGCTAGAAGACGAGCCGTGTTACACAATACTCGAATTAACGGACGTTCTTCGCAGCACATTTTGCTCCGTAAAATCAGCTCATCATTATCGGGGTGAACTTGCAAATATATTCATGCGCGCGAACGAGCACATTCTAGATTACATCGGGCGAGTAAAAGACCTTAGAACCGCTATAATTGACTGCGAAAGGCTTGCTCGACGAGACACACCGGAATCGCTCGATGACGTAGACGCGCTCATTCTACAATGTTTTAAAGACGGTCTCATTCCGGAAATTCGAATGCAAATGACTGTAAATTCATTCGGTACATTGCGAGAAACGTTCGCTCGAGCGCGAGAGCTTTACCAAATGCACGAACGTGATTGCAACCGACTAGGTAGATCGCGTGCCGCGCGACCAGAATCGCGCGAAAAACCAGCCGAAATTATTTGCCGAAAATGCAATAATATCGGACATTACGCGACCGAGTGTCGGTTCAGACCGCCATCGCCGTACCGACCGCAGGAATACTTGCGATCCAGGGACGTACCGCCTCCTACTCGAGGCCCCGCGTACGAACAACCGAGACAAATCGTAGCCAGGGACGCGCCCAAATTTTGTCGCTATTGCAAGACCCCGGGGCATGAAATAGGCGAGTGCCGCAAAAGGCAGTACAACAACGCGGTAAACAAAAATTCGGGAAACGACAATGGCCTCCGCACCCGCCGCGAGACAGGTGGCGAGGCCGCGCACCAAGTCCGTCCTCTCGCCGCGAACAACTCCAACGCGGAAATCGACGAAACGCCGCGATAAACATAACCGGAAAAACTAGCACGCCAAACGTAATTTTAAAATCCGATCTTCTAATTTCACCAACTCGCTTCATGGTGGACACTGGGGCGGAAATAAATATTATAAAACGTTCGGCTCTAAAAGCATCCGCGCGAATCGATAAGTCCGAGATCGTAATAATAACAGGGGTAACCGATGGCAAAACCGCAACCTTAGGGACGGTGAATCTTGTCATTTTCGGTCGCGTCGTTCCTTTTAATGTGGTCGAGGATGATTTTCCCCTTAAACTAAGCGGGATCCTCGGCTCCGGGTTCTGTATGGACGCAGAAATCTCTTTTCCAAATAAAATAATCAAATGGAATGGTAAGAGAATTCCTTTCGAAGACGATATCGAAGCACTCGAGGAACCGTCACCGGACTCGAAAATAAAGCCTCTCCTATCGCCGAAACGTAAACAAGCGCCGCGCACGGAATCTATTCCCCCTCCGCCGCCGCGCCCGCCGCGTAAATCATCGCCTCCGCTGAAACGCGATGCAGCAACGAAATCGAAGCTTCGAACGCAAGACAAAGCAGCTTCTCCGAAGTCAGGAGACCGTATCTCCATTCCGCCGAGATCAAATATCGGTATCAAGGTCCGCGTAGTTAATTCGAACCTCGCGGAAGGTATAATTCCTCGTATCGATCTTGCGCCGGGTATATTTTTCGGAAACGCTCTCGTCAGAGTAATTCGGGGCAAAGCGGTAACTCGAATAATTAATTCATCCGACCGCGCCGTCGAAATCGCGTTACCAGAAATCGTACTTGAGCCCGCGCAAATCATGACTCCCCTCCACGAGGAGGATAGTCCGTCGCTGTATCCGGTTTTTTCTAAATCTACTAAATCTAACGTATCCGCCGTACCGATCGGCTCATCCCAAAAAGGGAAAACTTCTATTTCTTTCTCGAGTCAGACACCATACTCGACACTCGAAACTCCTCCTTCGCGTTGCAAAATCGCGAATACTCAACAGATCTCCTATGCTCAGGCGGTTAAAAATAATGTACAACAGGCGCCGTTAAAACAAACATCGAAATCCGCCAACCTTTCGAAATCTCGCTTAGATCGAATTCTTAGTCTCCTCCGTCTCGACCACCTCAACGCAGAGGAAAGAGAGCACGTCGTCCGTCTCGTTCAAAGCACGCAGGAGCTTTTTCACATTGAGGGGGATAAATTAGGGCATACGTCAGCAACCACGCACAAGATTCCAACCGTCGACGACCGCCCCGTCAATGTGAAACAATACCGTTTCCCACCAGCTCATAAGGAGGAGATTCGACGACAAGTCGACAAATTTTTACAAAATGGTGTCATCTCTCCGTCAAAATCACCATATAATTCGCCATTGTGGGTTGTCCCAAAGAAACCGGACTCCTTGGGCAACAACCAATGGCGCGTCGTCATCGACTACCGCGCACTCAATGAGAAATCTGTCGCCGATGCCTATCCCCTCCCTTGCATTACCGAGATACTTGATCAGCTCGGGAGTGCGAAGTATTTTAGTACATCCGATCTCGCGAGCGGATTTCACCAGATCCCAATGGAGCCCGCCGATGCTCCCAAAACTGCTTTTTCGACGCCTCACGGGCATTATGAATTTAAAAGAATGCCATTCGGATTAAAAAATGCGCCAGCGACGTTCCAACGACTTATGGACAATGTCCTGTCCGGTCTCCAGGGGAACGAAATTTTCGTCTATTTGGACGACATTGTTATCTACGCTAGCTCTCTTCAAGAACATCGACTTAAATTCGATAAATTAACTCAACGGCTCAAAGAAGCTAATTTAGTATTGCAGCCGGATAAGTGCGAATTCTTGAGGAGAGAAGTAAGCTATTTGGGTCATATTATCAGTGAGCACGGTGTAAAACCTGACCCTGCGAAAATTAGCGCCGTCAAAAATTTTCCGCGCCCGCGCAACGCGAAACAGATCAAACAATTCCTCGGACTCGCGGGATACTACAAGCGGTTCATCGCAAATTTTTCCAATATTGCTAAGCCACTTACCAATTTGTTAAAAAAAGACGCGCCCTTTGTATGGCGTAACGAGCAAGAGAATTCATTCGTCAAACTCCGAGATTGCCTATGCGAAGCGCCTATCTTGCAGTACCCCAACTTTAAACAACCATTCGTGATAACGACCGACGCGTCCGCCGAAGCTATTGGTGCTATCTTGAGTCAAGGACCAATAGGCCGCGACTTGCCAATCGCGTACACGTCGCGACTGTTAAACGCTGCGGAGAAAAACTACTCCACGATCGAGAAGGAGTGTCTGGCGATTGTCTACGCCGTCCATTACTTTCGTCCATACATATACGGTAATCAATTCAAACTCGTTACCGACCATCGACCGTTAGTGTGGATGAATTCGGTCAAGGACCCGTCAAGTAGACTCGTACGGTGGAGGCTTAAGTTAGCGGAATTTGACTACGAGATGGTCTATAAAAGTGGAAAAACGAACCTTAATGCGGACGCATTGTCGCGGAATCCCGCTCAAATTTTTCCGCTCTCGTATTCAGAAAACTCGGAGGACGACATCTTCGATGTGCCTCCGGAAACCCGTAAAAAGTATACCACACTAGCGCCTCCTCCTACTCCGGTAACATCAGAACCTGAATTACCGACTCCAGGCACGTCCTTCCGTACCAACACAGCACCACCTCCGCAAGTCGCCAGCGACAGCACCGACTTTTATACTCCTGCTCCAAATGAATTTATCCGACGCGAACCTCTATTTAATTTCAGCCGTGACGCATTATCAACGCGACGAGACAATGTAGTTGTCTTCGTCACGCAATCTGGGCACCCCTATGACACGGGCGCCAAAGATCTAGCGAACGCTGAAAAATTCCTTCCAAACAAAAATCACGTTCTTACCAAAGCCAAAGTCATACAAATCGGAAACGAATTCCAAATCCAGCTTCCAATCGTCGAACATTCCACCAGATCAATCAATTTCCAGACCGTAATAGAAACATTTAGATCCTTGTGCGACGTTGTAAACGAATTACAATTACAAACATTTAGTATCGCACAAACCTATCTAGACTCCGTATCCTGGTCCCGAATCCAGAAAATCCTTCAGGACCTGTTTTACGAAACAACTGTCCAGATTACGGTCTGCCAGAGCCTCATTAAAACCCCTTCGGTCGAAGAGCGACTGAAAATAATAAGAGAAAACCACGACTCCCCTGTGGGAGGTCACAAAGGGGTTAATAAAACTTATTCTCGCATCAGACAACAATACTTTTGGCCAAACATGAAAACACAAATACAAGAATATATTGGCAAATGTAAAAGTTGTCAGACAGAGAAACTGGTCCGGGTGAAGACCAGACAGCCTCTCACTTTAACCGACACCCCTGGCAGGGCATTCGATAAGATTTCAATGGACGTAATGGGTCCTCTTCCCGAAACTTCCGACGTTTATACAAGTATCCTCACGATCCAAGATCTCCTCACTAAATACTCAGTCGCAGTTCCTCTCAAAACCACCACCGCAGTAGACATTGCCGATGCTCTAATAAAAGAATTCATTTGTAAGTTCGGATGCCCGAAAGGCATACTCACGGACCAAGGTTCGAACTTTATAAATAGCTTGATTAAAGCCATAGCAATCAAATTCCGTATTAAGCAATACAAGTCCACTGCGTTCCATCCACAGACAAACGGGTCCGTTGAACGATCTCACCACGTCCTGGCCGAATATCTGAAGCATTTCATAGAGTCGAGTAACGATTGGGTGAATTGGTTACCGTATGCAATGTTTTCATACAACACCAGTGTGCACGAGGGTACATTATACACCCCACACGAACTAGTGTTCGGCAGGATAGCTAGGACGCCGTCAGCCACTCCTTTTCAGGACAGCTCTGATAACGAAACTTATAGCGACTATCTTATACAACTTCAGGAGAAAATCTCGAAATCTCAGGATTTGGCTAAAGCCAATCTAGACAATGCGAAACGCCGTTCTAAATATTATTATGACCGAAATCTCAATGTCCAAAACTTCGAGGTAGGCCAATGGGTCTATCTTTTAAAAGAGCCGAACAAACATAAGTTCCAGGCACAGTATTCTGGACCGTACCGTATCCTCGAAATTTTGGGCAATTGTAATGTTAAGCTGAATGTAAAAGGGCGCCATAAAATTGTTCATACGAACAAAATCAAAATTTGTAAACGAATGCATAGTATGCAGAGTGTGGATGCTAGTGAAAGAAAAGTGCGAAAAACTGAAAATGAAGTCAGTGAGAGCAGTGACATTCAAACGAACGCTGAAAGTGAAAGCGACGAAAGTGCCTGCAATCCGAAGGAAGCCCGCAGTCACGGTCCAATCTCCAAACGTTATCGCCAGGATCAACCAGGCGAAAAACCTCAGATTCCGCAGCATCCAGCCGTCAGGACCAAGAGAAGGATCCAGCATCCCGAAATCTACCCAACAGACAAGAGATCTCGGCATGGCCGAGATTCTTTTTCCAAGGGGGGTGGTGTAACGTCAGGCGTACCGCCTGCCACCCTCCGGCGTCCACCTCATCATCCCCAGCATCCGTATCCGGAGCCCCTGCACACGGGCCACCCGCCGACTCGCCGTCCCTACAGAAGGAGACAAAGGTACGAGAGGGAAGAGGGATGCAGCATGCCGCGCCCACGCGCGATCTCCACACACGAGGGGGAGGACTTCACCCCGCATTACGAGGGCGAGGAGCTCTCCGACACATACTGGGTCGAATCCCCAGCGATCACGAAGCCCTATACGTACTTCTCGTACATGTGGGATTAGAATAAGCACACTACTCACCTATGTACATACACACCAACACACACCTAGATTTAAGTGAATATATGTATATATTTTATTCATGCACGGTTATGTTCCGTGCACTCGCGCGCACACTCGACGCTCGCGGCTCACGCTTAACGCGGGCCGCGCCCCACTCCGAACAGCCGCCCCACCACGAGGGCCGAGCGGCCGCCCTACTCCGACCGTCCGCCCCACCGCGAGGGCCCAGCGACTCGCGCGCCGCGCGACCCGATGAGGTCGCGGACGCGAGATCCGAGAGTCAGTTCCAATCTCACCTCCGAACTGGAGAGTTGCTAACTCATCTCCGAACTGGAGAGTTCGTATCTCATCTCCGAACCGAGGAGTTCTAATCCAGCATCCGAACGATGCACTTCCGATCCGAGCAATAGGCTCATTCGCAACGAGCAATTAGCTCTAATGCATTCGTCTCTATCCATACTCCCATAGCGGAGTCCATTCGATACTTCATACTATTTCTAATTCTCATTGTAATCGTTAGTCAGTAACTTAGAATTTAGTCAAGTGTATCTAGTATAGTGAAGTCATAGAATATAGTTTATTTTTACCAGATTCAAAGTATCTTTATTCGAGTTCATATACAATTCCTTAATTCTAATCCACGGGTACGCTCGCGATTATTCTAATTCTATATCTCATCTGCGATAGTCTTGAGGCTCGACGACTAGAGCGAACCAGCGCTTAGTTGCTCCATCCTCACTTCTACCGTGTACAGAATATCTTGCGCCCAGGTCGATCCCGGTAAGCTAGAGCGAACCAACGCTTAGCCGTGCCGTACTCAACCGAAGTTCAAGTATTCTCGACGAGCCTTGCACCTCCGACAAAGCGTACACGACGCGCGGGGAGGAGAGAGTTATTCGTCGTCTCGCTCGGGAATACGTGGGTGATGCACCAGAATATTCAATTTCCTGCGTTCGAGTCCTGGTTCCTGTGAAGGAGGTTTCCTTCGCCGCACGACCCGTACCTCCGTTCCAGCCGTACGCCGCCGCCATCCCGGTTGCGGATCCAAGGCGCTCCAGGTACCTGTAAAGAGAAATCAGACAGCGGAATCAAGCCTTCGCAAGGTAAGTTTAGTGTTAATTACCGTTTTATCGAGTCCGAAACGCCAACGAACCCGGTCCGGACGCAATTCGCGTTATTTTCGGGAACGGTTACGACTTTGTGCCACCGTTGCGAGCGCAACCGCACCTCGGGACGTGACACTTGCTAGGAAGTGTCGCATTTACATTCACTTGAAGTGTAGACGAGGAATACATAACACTTCGCAAATCATATTATATCTTACCCTGAAACATAGAAATGAGATGCGATATCGCGTTTTAAGAAGCATTAGAACTCTATCGCTACGATACCTAGACATCTGCAGACGCTATTTCCTGGCAAGGAAGTGTCGCATTTACATTCATTTGAAGTTGTAGACGAGGAATACATGACACTTCGCAAATCATATTATATCTTACCATGAAACATAGAAATGAGATGCGATATCGCGTTTAAAGAAGTATTAGAAATCTATTACTACGATACGTAGACATCTGCAAACGCTGTTTCCTAGCGAGGAAGTGTGGCATTCACATTCATTTGAAGTGTAGACTAGGAATACATAACACTTCGCAAATCATATTATATCTTACCATGAAACATAGAAATGAGATGCGATATCGCGTTTATGAAGCATTAGAACTCTATCGCTTCGATACCTAGACATCTGCAAACGCTATTTCCTTGCAAGGAAGTGTCGCATTTACATTCATTTGAATCGTAGACGAGGAATGCATAACACTTTGCAATGAATATTATATCTTATCATGATACATAGATATGAGATGCAATATCTAGTTTTAAGAAGCATTTGAACTCTATTGCTTCGATACGTAGACATCTGCAAACGCTATTTCCTTGCTAGGAAGTGTGGCATTCACATACATTTGAAGTGTAGACGAGGAATACATAACACTTCGCAAATCACATTATATCTTACCATGAAACATAGAAATGAGATGCGATATCTCGTTTTAAGAAGCATTAGAAAGCTACTGCTACGATACGTAGACATCTGCAAACGCTATTTCCTTGCAAGGAAGTGTCGCATTTACGTTCATTTGAATCGTAGACGACGAATGCATAACACTTCGCAATGAATATTATATCTTACCATGAAACATAGAAATGAGATGCAATATTTCGTTTTAAGAAGCATTAGAAAGCTACTGCTACGATACGTAGACATCTGCAAACGCTATTTCCTTGCAAGGAAGTGTCGCATTTACATTCATTTGAATCGTAGACGAGGAATGCATAACACTTCGCAAATCATGTTATATCTTACCATGAAACATACAAATGAGATGCGATATCGCGTTTTAAGAATCATAAGAACTCTATTGCTACGATACGTAGACATCTGCAAACGCTATTTCCTTGCAAGGAAGTGCCGACTTTACATTCATTTGAATCGTATACGAGGAATGCATAACACTTCGCAATGAATATTATATCTTATCATGAAACATAGATATGAGATGCAATATTTCGTTTTAAGAAGCTTTTGAACACTATTGCTACGATACCTAGACATCTGCAGACGCTATTTCCTAGCAAGGAAGTATCGCATTTACATTCATTTGAGGTGTAGACGGGGAATACATGACACTTCGCAAATCATATTATATCTTACCATGAAACATAGAAATGAGATGCGATATCGCGTTTTAAGAAGCATTAGAACGCTATCGCTACGATACCTAGACATCTGCAGACGCTATTTCCTGGCAAGGAAGTGTCGCATTTACATTCATTTGAAGTTGTAGACGAGGAATACATGACACTTCGCAAATCATATTATATCTTACCATGAAACATAGAAATGAGATGCGATATCACGTTTTAAGAAGTATTAGAAATCTATTACTACGATACGTAGACATCTGCAGACGCTATTTCCTTGCAAGGAAGTGTCGCATTTACATTCATTTGAAGTGTAGACGAGGAATACATAACACTTCGCAAATCATATTATATCTTACCATGAAACATAGAAATGAGATGCGATATCGCGTTTAAAGAATTATTAGAAATCTATTACTACGATACGTAGACATCTGCAAACGCTATTTCCTGGCAAGGAAGTGTCGCATTTACATTCATTTGAAGTGTAGACGAGGAATACATAACACTTCGCAAATCATATTATATCTTACCATGAAACATAGAAATGAGATGCGATATCGCGTTTTAGGAATCATAAGAACTCTATTGTTACGATACGTAGACAACTGCAAACGCTATTTCCTTGCAAGGAAGTGTCGCATTTACATTCATTTGAAGTGTAGACGAGGAATACATAACACTTCGCAAATCATATTATATCTTACCATGAAACTGAGAAATGAGATGCGATATCGCGTTTTAAGAATCATAAGAACTCTATTGCTACGATACGTAGACAACTGCAAACGCTATTTCCTTTCAAGGAAGTGTCGCATTTACATTAATTTGAAGTGTAGACGAGGAGTACATAACACTTCGCAAATCATATTATATCTTACCATGAAACATAGAAATGAGATGCGATATCGCGTTTTAAGAATCATAAGAACTCTATTGCTTCGACACGTAGACATCTGCAAACGCTATTTCCTTGCAAGGAAGTGTCGCATTTACATTCAGTTGAAGTGTAGACGAGGAATACATAACACTTCGCAAATCATATTATAACTTACCATGAAACATAGAAATGAGATGCGATATCGCGTTTTAAGAAGCATTAGAAATCTATTGATACGATACCTAGACATCTGCAGACACTATTTCCTAGCAAGGAAGTGTCGCATTTACATTCATTTGAAGTGTAGACGAGGAATACATAACACTTCGCAAATCATATTATATCTTACCATGAAACATAAAAATGAGATGCGATATCGCGTTTTAAGAAGCATTAGAACACTATTGCTACGATAGGTAGACATTTGCAAACGCTATTTCCTGGCAAGGAAGTGTCGCATTTGCATTCATTTGAAGTGTAGACGAGGAATACATGACACTTCGCAATGAATATTATATCGTACCATGAAACATAGATATGAGATGCAATATCTCGTTTTAAGAAGCATTTGAACTCTATTGCTTCGATACGTAGACATCTGCAAACGCTATTTCCTTGCAAGGAAGTGTCGCATTTGCATTCATTTGAATCGTATAAGAGGAATGCATAACACATCGCAATGAATATTATATCTTATCATGAATCATAGATATGAGTTGCAATATCTCGTTTCAAGAAGCATTTGAACTCTATTGCTACGATACCTAGACATCTGCAGACGCTATTTCCTGGCAAGGAAGTGTCGCATTTACATTCATTTGAAGTTGTAGACGAGGAATACATGACACTTCGCAAATCATATTATATCTTACCATGAAACATAGAAATGAGATGCGATATCGCGTTTTAAGAAGCATTAGAAATCTATCGCTACGATACCTAGACATCTGCAGACGCTATTTCCTGGCAAGGAAGTGTCGCATTTACATTCATTTGAAGTTGTAGACGAGGAATACATGACACTTCGCAAATCATATTATATCTTACCATGAAACATAGAAATGAGATGCGATATCGCGTTTTAAGAAGTATTAGAAATCTATTACTACGATACGTAGACATCTCCAGACGCTATTTCCTTGCAAGGAAGTGTCGCATTTACATTCATTTGAAGTGTAGACGAGGAATACATAACACTTCGCAAATCATATTATATCTTACCATGAAACATAGAAATGAGATGCGATATCGCGTTTTAAGAAGTATTAGAAATCTATTACTACGATACGTAGACATCTGCAGACGCTATTTCCTTGCAAGGAAGTGTCGCATTTACATTCATTTGAAGTGTAGACGAGGAATACATAACACTTCGCAAATCATATTATATCTTACCATGAAACATAGAAATGAGATGCGATATCGCGTTTTAAGAAGTATTAGAAATCTATTACTACGATACGTAGACAACTGCAAACGCTATTTCCTTGCAAGGAAGTGTCGCATTTACATTCATTTGAATCGTATACGAGGAATGCATAACACTTCGCAATGAATATTATATCTTATCATGAAACATAGATATGAGATGCAATATCTCGTTTTAAGAAGCATTTGAACTCTATTGCTACGATACCTAGACATCTGCAGGCGCTATTTCCTAGCAAGGAAGTATCGCATTTACATTCATTTGAATTGTAGACGAGGAATACATGACACTTCGCAAATCATATTATATCTTACCATGAAACATAGAAATGATATGCGATATCGCGTTTTAAGAAGCATTAGAACTCTATCGCTACGATACCTAGACATCTGCAGACGCTATTTCCTAGCAAGGAAGTGTCGCATTTACATTCATTTGAAGTGTAGACGAGGAATACATGATACTTCGCAAATCATATTATATCTTACCATGAAACATAGAAATGAGATGCGATATCGCGTTTTAAGAAGCTTTAGAACACTATTGCTTCGATACGTAGACATCTGCAAACGCTATTTCCTTGCAAGTATGTGTCGCATTTACATTCATTTGAAGTGTAGACGAGGAATACATGACACTTCGCAAATCATATTATATCTTACCATGAAACATAGAAATGAGATGCGATATCGCGTTCTAAGAAGCATCAGAAATCCATTTCTACGATACGTAGACATCTGCAAACGCTATTTCCTTGCAAGGAAGTGTCGCGTTTACATTCATTTGATGTGTGGACGAGGAATGCATAACACTTCGCAATGAATATTATATCTTATCATGAAACATATATATGAAATGCAATATCTCGTTTTAAGAAGCATTTGAACACTATTGCTTCGATACGTAGATATCTGCAAACGCTATTTCCATGCAAGGAAGTGTCGCATTTACTTTCATTTGAATCGTAGACGAGGAATGCATAACACTTCGCAATGAATATTATATCTTATCATGAAACATAGATATGAGATGCAGTATCTCGTTTTAAGAAGCATTTGAACTCTATTGCTTCGAAACGTAGACATCTGCAAACGCAATTTCCTTACAAGGAAGTGTCGCATTTACATTAATTTGAAGTGTAGACGAGGAATACATAACACTTCGCAAATCATATTATATCTTACCATGAAACATAGAAATGAGATGCGATATCGCGTTTTAAGAAGCATTAGAACACTATTGCTTCGATACGTAGACATCTGCAAACGCTATTTCCTTGCAAGTATGTGTCGCATTCACATTCATTTGAAGTGTAGACGAGGAATACATGACACTTCGCAAATCATATTATATCTTACCATGAAACATAGAAATGAGATGCGATATCGCGTTTTAAGAAGCATTAGAAATCTATTGATACGATACCTAGACATCTGCAGACACTATTTCCTAGCAAGGAAGTGTCGCATTTACATTCATATGAAGTGTAGACGAGAAATACATAACACTTCGCAAATCATATTATATCTTACCATGAAACATAAAAATGAGATGCGATATCGCGTTTTAAGAAGCATTAGAACACTATTGCTACGATAGGTAGACATTTGCAAACGCTATTTCCTGGCAAGGAAGTGTCGCATTTGCATTCATTTGAAGTGTAGACGAGGAATACATGACACTTCGCAATGAATATTATATCGTACCATGAAACATAGATATGAGATGCAATATCTCGTTTTAAGAAGCATTTGAACTCTATTGCTTCGATACGTAGACATCTGCAAACGCTATTTCCTTGCAAGGAAGTGTCGCATTTGCATTCATTTGAATCGTATAAGAGGAATGCATAACACATCGCAATGAGTATTATATCTTATCATGAATCATAGATATGAGATGCAATATCTCGTTTCAAGAAGCATTTGAACTCTATTGCTACGATACCTAGACATCTGCAGACGCTATTTCCTGGCAAGGAAGTGTCGCATTTACATTCATTTGAAGTTGTAGACGAGGAATACATGACACTTCGCAAATCATATTATATCTTACCATGAAACATAGAAATGAGGTGCGATATCGCGTTTTAAGAAGCATTAGAACTCTATCGCTACGATACCTAGACATCTGCAGACGCTATTTCCTGGCAAGGAAGTGTCGCATTTACATTCATTTGAAGTTGTAGACGAGGAATACATGACACTTCGCAAATCATATTATATCTTACCATGAAACATAGAAATGAGATGCGATATCGCGTTTTAAGAAGTATTAGAAATCTATTACTACGATACGTAGACATCTGCAGACGCTATTTCCTTGCAAGGAAGTGTCTCATTTACATTCATTTGAAGTGTAGACGAGGAATACATAACACTTCGCAAATCATATTATATCTTACCATGAAACATAGAAATGAGATGCGATATCGCGTTTTAAGATGTATTAGAAATCTATTACTACGATACGTAGACATCTGCAGACGCTATTTCCTTGCAAGGAAGTGTCGCATTTACATTCATTTGAAGTGTAGACGAGGAATACATAACACTTCGCAAATCATATTATATCTTACCATGAAACATAGAAATGAGATGCGATATCGCGTTTTAGGAATCATAAGAACTCTATAGTTACGATACGTAAACAACTGCAAACGCTATTTCCTTGCAAGGAAGTGTCGCATTTACATTCATTTGAATCGTATACGAGGAATGCATAACACTTCGCAATGAATATTATATCTTATCATGAAACATAGATATGAGATGCAATATCTCGTTTTAAGAAGCATTTGAACTCTATTGCTACGATACCTAGACATCTGCAGGCGCTATTTCCTAGCAAGGAAGTATCGCATTTACATTCATTTGAATTGTAGACGAGGAATACATGACACTTCACAAATCATATTATATCTTACCATGAAACATAGAAATGAGATGCGATATCGCGTTTTAAGAAGCATTAGAACTCTATCGCTACGATACCTAGACATCTGCAGACGCTATTTCCTGGCAAGGAAGTGTCGCATTTACATTCATTTGAAGTTGTAGACGAGAAATACATGACACTTCGCAAATCATATTATATCTTACCATGAAACATAGAAATGAGATGCGATATCGCGTTTTAAGTAGTATTAGAAATCTATTACTACGATACGTAGACATCTGCAGACGCTATTTCCTTGCAAGGAAGTGTCGCATTTACATTCATTTGAAGTGTAGACGAGGAATACATAACACTTCGCAAATCATATTATATCTTACCATGAAACATAGAAATGAGATGCGATATCGCGTTTTAGGAATCATAAGAACTCTATTGCTACGATACGTAGACAACTGCAAACGCTATTTCCTTTCAAGGAAGTGTCGCATTTACATTAATTTGAAGTGTAGACGAGGAGTACATAACACTTCGCAAATCATATTATATCTTACCATGAAACATAGAAATGAGATGCGATATCGCGTTTTAAGAATCATAAGAACTCTATTGCTTCGACACGTAGACATCTGCAAACGCTATTTCCTTGCAAGGAAGTGTCGCATTTACATTCATTTGAAGTTGTAGACGGGGAATACATGACACTTCGCAAATCATATTATATCTTACCATGAAACATAGAAATGAGATGCGATATCGCGTTTTAAGAAGCATTAGAACTCTATCGCTACGATACCTAGACATCTGCAGACGCTATTTCCTGGCAAGGAAGTGTCGCATTTACATTCATTTGAAGTGTAGACGAGGAATACATAACACTTCGCAAATCATATTATATCTTACCATGAAACATAGAAATGAGATGCGACATCGCGTTTTAGGAATCATAAGAACTCTATTGTTACGATACGTAGACAACTGCAAACGCTATTTCCTTGCAAGGAAGTGTCGCATTTACATTCATTTGAAGTGTAGACGAGGAATACATAACACTTCGCAAATCATATTATATCTTACCATGAAACTGAGAAATGAGATGCGATATCGCGTTTTAAGAATCATAAGAACTCTATTGCTTCGACACGTAGACATCTGCAAACGCTATTTCCTTGCAAGGAAGTGTCGCATTTACATTCAGTTGAAGTGTAGACGAGGAATACATAACACTTCGCAAATCATATTATAACTTACCATGAAACATAGAAATGAGATGCGATATCGCGTTTTAAGAAGCATTAGAAATCTATTGATACGATACCTAGACATCTGCAGACACTATTTCCTAGCAAGGAAGTGTCGCATTTACATTCATTTGAAGTGTAGACGAGGAATACATAACACTTCGCAAATCATATTATATCTTACCATGAAACATAAAAATGAGATGCGATATCGCGTTTTAAGAAGCATTAGAACACTATTGCTACGATAGGTAGACATTTGCAAACGCTATTTCCTGGCAAGGAAGTGTCGCATTTGCATTCATTTGAAGTGTAGACGAGGAATACATGACACTTCGCAATGAATATTATATCGTACCATGAAACATAGATATGAGATGCAATATCTCGTTTTAAGAAGCATTTGAACTCTATTACTACGATACGTAGACATCTGCAGACGCTATTTCCTTGCAAGGAAGTGTCGCATTTACATTCATTTGAAGTGTAGACGAGGAATACATAACACTTCGCAAATCATATTATATCTTACCATGAAACATAGAAATGAGATGCGATATCGCGTTTTAGGAATCATAAGAACTCTATAGTTACGATACGTAAACAACTGCAAACGCTATTTCCTTGCAAGGAAGTGTCGCATTTACATTCATTTGAATCGTATACGAGGAATGCATAACACTTCGCAATGAATATTATATCTTATCATGAAACATAGATATGAGATGCAATATCTCGTTTTAAGAAGCATTTGAACTCTATTGCTACGATACCTAGACATCTGCAGGCGCTATTTCCTAGCAAGGAAGTATCGCATTTACATTCATTTGAATTGTAGACGAGGAATACATGACACTTCACAAATCATATTATATCTTACCATGAAACATAGAAATGAGATGCGATATCGCGTTTTAAGAAGCATTAGAACTCTATCGCTACGATACCTAGACATCTGCAGACGCTATTTCCTGGCAAGGAAGTGTCGCATTTACATTCATTTGAAGTTGTAGACGAGAAATACATGACACTTCGCAAATCATATTATATCTTACCATGAAACATAGAAATGAGATGCGATATCGCGTTTTAAGTAGTATTAGAAATCTATTACTACGATACGTAGACATCTGCAGACGCTATTTCCTTGCAAGGAAGTGTCGCATTTACATTCATTTGAAGTGTAGACGAGGAATACATAACACTTCGCAAATCATATTATATCTTACCATGAAACATAGAAATGAGATGCGATATCGCGTTTTAGGAATCATAAGAACTCTATTGCTACGATACGTAGACAACTGCAAACGCTATTTCCTTTCAAGGAAGTGTCGCATTTACATTAATTTGAAGTGTAGACGAGGAGTACATAACACTTCGCAAATCATATTATATCTTACCATGAAACATAGAAATGAGATGCGATATCGCGTTTTAAGAATCATAAGAACTCTATTGCTTCGACACGTAGACATCTGCAAACGCTATTTCCTTGCAAGGAAGTGTCGCATTTACATTCATTTGAAGTTGTAGACGGGGAATACATGACACTTCGCAAATCATATTATATCTTACCATGAAACATAGAAATGAGATGCGATATCGCGTTTTAAGAAGCATTAGAACTCTATCGCTACGATACCTAGACATCTGCAGACGCTATTTCCTGGCAAGGAAGTGTCGCATTTACATTCATTTGAAGTGTAGACGAGGAATACATAACACTTCGCAAATCATATTATATCTTACCATGAAACATAGAAATGAGATGCGACATCGCGTTTTAGGAATCATAAGAACTCTATTGTTACGATACGTAGACAACTGCAAACGCTATTTCCTTGCAAGGAAGTGTCGCATTTACATTCATTTGAAGTGTAGACGAGGAATACATAACACTTCGCAAATCATATTATATCTTACCATGAAACTGAGAAATGAGATGCGATATCGCGTTTTAAGAATCATAAGAACTCTATTGCTACGATACGTAGACAACTGCAAACGCTATTTCCTTTCAAGGAAGTGTCGCATTTACATTAATTTGAAGTGTAGACGAGGAGTACATAACACTTCGCAAATCATATTATATCTTACCATGAAACATAGAAATGAGATGCGATATCGCGTTTTAAGAATCATAAGAACTCTATTGCTTCGACACGTAGACATCTGCAAACGCTATTTCCTTGCAAGGAAGTGTCGCATTTACATTCAGTTGAAGTGTAGACGAGGAATACATAACACTTCGCAAATCATATTATAACTTACCATGAAACATAGAAATGAGATGCGATATCGCGTTTTAAGAAGCATTAGAAATCTATTGATACGATACCTAGACATCTGCAGACACTATTTCCTAGCAAGGAAGTGTCGCATTTACATTCATTTGAAGTGTAGACGAGGAATACATAACACTTCGCAAATCATATTATATCTTACCATGAAACATAAAAATGAGATGCGATATCGCGTTTTAAGAAGCATTAGAACACTATTGCTACGATAGGTAGACATTTGCAAACGCTATTTCCTGGCAAGGAAGTGTCGCATTTGCATTCATTTGAAGTGTAGACGAGGAATACATGACACTTCGCAATGAATATTATATCGTACCATGAAACATAGATATGAGATGCAATATCTCGTTTTAAGAAGCATTTGAACTCTATTACTACGATACGTAGACATCTGCAGACGCTATTTCCTTGCAAGGAAGTGTCGCATTTACATTCATTTGAAGTGTAGACGAGGAATACATAACACTTCGCAAATCATATTATATCTTACCATGAAACATAGAAATGAGATGCGATATCGCGTTTTAGGAATCATAAGAACTCTATGGTTACGATACGTAAACAACTGCAAACGCTATTTCCTTGCAAGGAAGTGTCGCATTTACATTCATTTGAATCGTATACGAGGAATGCATAACACTTCGCAATGAATATTATATCTTATCATGAAACATAGATATGAGATGCAATATCTCGTTTTAAGAAGCATTTGAACTCTATTGCTACGATACCTAGACATCTGCAGGCGCTATTTCCTAGCAAGGAAGTATCGCATTTACATTCATTTGAATTGTAGACGAGGAATACATGACACTTCACAAATCATATTATATCTTACCATGAAACATAGAAATGAGATGCGATATCGCGTTTTAAGAAGCATTAGAACTCTATCGCTACGATACCTAGACATCTGCAGACGCTATTTCCTGGCAAGGAAGTGTCGCATTTACATTCATTTGAAGTTGTAGACGAGAAATACATGACACTTCGCAAATCATATTATATCTTACCATGAAACATAGAAATGAGATGCGATATCGCGTTTTAAGTAGTATTAGAAATCTATTACTACGATACGTAGACATCTGCAGACGCTATTTCCTTGCAAGGAAGTGTCGCATTTACATTCATTTGAAGTGTAGACGAGGAATACATAACACTTCGCAAATCATATTATATCTTACCATGAAACATAGAAATGAGATGCGATATCGCGTTTTAGGAATCATAAGAACTCTATTGCTACGATACGTAGACAACTGCAAACGCTATTTCCTTTCAAGGAAGTGTCGCATTTACATTAATTTGAAGTGTAGACGAGGAGTACATAACACTTCGCAAATCATATTATATCTTACCATGAAACATAGAAATGAGATGCGATATCGCGTTTTAAGAATCATAAGAACTCTATTGCTTCGACACGTAGACATCTGCAAACGCTATTTCCTTGCAAGGAAGTGTCGCATTTACATTCATTTGAAGTTGTAGACGGGGAATACATGACACTTCGCAAATCATATTATATCTTACCATGAAACATAGAAATGAGATGCGATATCGCGTTCTAAGAAGCATTAGAACTCTATCGCTACGATACCTAGACATCTGCAGACGCTATTTCCTGGCAAGGAAGTGTCGCATCTACATTCATTTGAAGTTGTAGACGAGGAATACATGACACTTCGCAAATCATATTATATCTTACCATGAAACATAGAAATGAGATGCGATATCGCGTTTTAAGAAGTATTAGAAATCTATTACTACGATACGTAGACATCTGCAGACGCTATTTCCTTGCAAGGAAGTGTCGCATTTACATTCATTTGAAGTGTAGACGAGGAATACATAACACTTCGCAAATCATATTATATCTTACCATGAAACATAGAAATGAGATGCGATATCGCGTTTTAAGAATCATAAGAACTCTATTGCTTCGACACGTAGACATCTGCAAACGCTATTTCCTTTCAAGGATGTGTCGCATTTACATTAATTTGAAGCGTAGACGAGGAGTACATAACACTTCGCAAATCATATTATATCTTACCATGAAACATAGAAATGAGATGCGATATCGCGTTTTAAGAATCATAAGAACTCTATTGCTTCGACACGTAGACATCTGCAAACGCTATTTCCTTGCAAGGAAGTGTCGCATTTACATTCAGTTGAAGTGTAGACGAGGAATACATAACACTTCGCAAATCATATTATAACTTACCATGAGACATAGAAATGAGATGCGATATCGCGTTTTAAGAAGCATTAGAAATCTATTGATACGATACCTAGACATCTGCAGACACTATTTCCTAGCAAGGAAGTGTCGCATTTACATTCATTTGAAGTGTAGACGAGGAATACATAACACTTCGCAAATCATATTATATCTTACCATGAAACATAAAAATGAGATGCGATATCGCGTTTTAAGAAGCAGTAGAACACTATTGCTACGATAGGTAGACATTTGCAAACGCTATTTCCTGGCAAGGAAGTGTCGCATTTGCATTCATTTGAAGTGTAGACGAGGAGTACATGACACTTCGCAATGAATATTATATCGTACCATGAAACATAGATATGAGATGCAATATCTCGTTTTAAGAAGCATTTGAACTCTATTGCTTCGATACGTAGACATCTGCAAACGCTATTTCCTTGCAAGGAAGTGTCGCATTTGCATTCATTTGAATCGCATAAGAGGAATGCATAACACATCGCAATGAATATTATATCTTATCATGAATCATAGATATGAGATGCAATATCTCGTTTCAAGAAGCATTTGAACTCTATTGCTACGATACCTAGACATCTGCAGACGCTATTTCGTGGCAAGGAAGTGTCGCATTTACATTCATTTGAAGTTGTAGACGAGGAATGCATAACACTTCGCAAATCATATTATATCATACCATGAAACATAGAAATGAGATGCGATATCGCGTTTTAAGAAGCATATGAACTCTATTGATACGATACCTAGACATCTGCAGACACTATTTCCTAGCAAGGAAGTGTCGCATTTACATTCATTTGAAGTGTAGACGAGGAATACATAACACTTCGCAAATCATATTATATCTTACCATGAAACATAAAAATGAGATGCGATATCGCGTTTTAAGAAGCATTAGAACACTATTGCTACGATAGGTAGACATTTGCAAACGCTATTTCCTGGCAAGGAAGTGTCGCATTTGCATTCATTTGAAGTGTAGACGAGGAGTACATGACACTTCGCAATGAATATTATATCGTACCATGAAACATAGATATGAGATGCAATATCTCGTTTTAAGAAGCATTTGAACTCTATTGCTTCGATACGTAGACATCTGCAAACGCTATTTCCTTGCAAGGAAGTGTCGCATTTGCATTCATTTGAATCGTATAAGAGGAATGCATAACACATCGCAATGAATATTATATCTTATCATGAATCATAGATATGAGATGCAATATCTCGTTTCAAGAAGCATTTGAACTCTATTGCTACGATACCTAGACATCTGCAGACGCTATTTCCTGGCAAGGAAGTGTCGCATTTACATTCATTTGAAGTTGTAGACGAGGAATGCATAACACTTCGCAAATCATATTATATCATACCATGAAACATAGAAATGAGATGCGATATCGCGTTTTAAGAAGCATATGAACTCTATTGCTTCGATACGTAGACATCTGCAAACGCTATTTCCTTGCAGGGAAGTGTCGCATTTACATTCATTTGATGTGTAGGCGAGGAATACATAACACTTCGCAATGAATATTATATCTTATCATGAAACATAGGTATGAGATGCAATATCTCGTTTTAAGAGGCATTTGAACTCTATTGCTTCGATACGTAGACATCTGCAAACGCTATTTCCTTGCAAAGAAGTGTCGCATTTACATTCATTTGAAGTGTAGACGAGGAATACATAACACTTCGCAAATCATATTATAACTTACCATGAAACATAGAAGTGAGACGCGATATCGCGTTTTAAGAAGCATTAGAATACTATTGCTACGATAGGCAAATATTTGCAAACGCTATTTCCTTGCAAGGAAGTGTCGCATTCACATTCATTTGAAGTGTAGACGAGGAATACATAACACTTCGCAAATCATATTATATCTTACCATGAAACATAGAAATGAGATGTGATATCGCGATTTAAGAAGCATCAGAAATCCATTGCTACGATACGTAGACATCTGCAAACGCTATTTCCTTGCAAGTATGTGTCGCATTCACATTCATTTGAAGTGTAGACGAGGAATACATAACACTTCGCAAATCATATTATAACTTACCATGAAACATAGAAGTGAGACGCGATATCGCGTTTTAAGAAGCATTAGAATACTATTGCTACGATAGGCAAATATTTGCAAACGCTATTTCCTTGCAAGGAAGTGTCGCATTCACATTCATTTGAAGTGTAGACGAGAAATACATAGCACTTCGCAAATCATATTATATCTTACCATGAAACATAAAAATGAGATGCGATATCGCGTTTTAAGAAGCATTAGAACACTATTGCTACGATAGGTAGACATTTGCAAACGCTATTTCCTGGCAAGGAAGTGTCGCATTTGCATTCATTTGAAGTGTAGACGAGGAATACATGACACTTCGCAATGAATATTATATCGTACCATGAAACATAGATATGGGATGCAATATCTCGTTTTAAGAAGCATTTGAACTCTATTGCTTCGATACGTAGACATCTGCAAACGCTATTTCCTTGCAAGGAAGTGTCGCATTTGCATTCATTTGAATCGTATAAGAGGAATGCATAACACATCGCAATGAATATTATATCTTATCATGAATCATAGATATGAGATGCAATATCTCGTTTCAAGAAGCATTTGAACTCTATTGCTACGATACCTAGACATCTGCAGACGCTATTTCCTGGCAAGGAAGTGTCGCATTTACATTCATTTGAAGTTGTAGACGAGGAATACATGACACTTCGCAAATCATATTATATCTTACCATGAAACATAGAAATGAGGTGCGATATCGCGTTTTAAGAAGCATTAGAACTCTATCGCTACGATACTTAGACATCTGCAGACGCTATTTCCTGGCAAGGAAGTGTCGCATTTACATTCATTTGAAGTTGTAGACGAGGAATACATGACACTTCGCAGATCATATTATATCTTACCATGAAACATAGAAATGAGATGCGATATCGCGTTTTAAGAAGTATTAGAAATCTATTACTACGATACGTAGACATCTGCAGACGCTATTTCCTTGCAAGAAAGTGTCTCATTTACATTCATTTGAAGTGTAGACGAGGAATACATAACACTTCGCAAATCATATTATATCTTACCATGAAACATAGAAATGAGATGCGATATCGCGTTTTAAGATGTATTAGAAATCTATTACTACGATACGTAGACATCTGCAGACGCTATTTCCTTGCAAGCAAGTGTCGCATTTACATTCATTTGAAGTGTAGACGAGGAATACATAACACTTCGCAAATCATATTATATCTTACCATGAAACATAGAAATGAGATGCGATATCGCGTTTTAGGAATCATAAGAACTCTATAGTTACGATACGTAAACAACTGCAAACGCTATTTCCTTGCAAGGAAGTGTCGCATTTACATTCATTTGAATCGTATACGAGGAATGCATAACACTTCGCAATGAATATTATATCTTATCATGAAACATAGATATGAGATGCAATATCTCGTTTTAAGAAGCATTTGAACTCTATTGCTACGATACCTAGACATCTGCAGACGCTATTTCCTGGCAAGGAAGTGTCGCATTTACATTCATTTGAAGTTGTAGACGAGAAATACATGACACTTCGCAAATCATATTATATCTTACCATGAAACATAGAAATGAGATGCGATATCGCGTTTTAAGTAGTATTAGAAATCTATTACTACGATACGTAGACATCTGCAGACGCTATTTCCTTGCAAGGAAGTGTCGCATTTACATTCATTTGAATTGTAGACGAGGAATACATGACACTTCACAAATCATATTATATCTTACCATGAAACATAGAAATGAGATGCGATATCGCGTTTTAAGAAGCATTAGAACTCTATCGCTACGATACCTAGACATCTGCAGACGCTATTTCCTGGCAAGGAAGTGTCGCATTTACATTCATTTGAAGTTGTAGACGAGAAATACATGACACTTCGCAAATCATATTATATCTTACCATGAAACATAGAAATGAGATGCGATATCGCGTTTTAGGAATCATAAGAACTCTATAGTTACGATACGTAAACAACTGCAAACGCTATTTCCTTGCAAGGAAGTGTCGCATTTACATTCATTTGAATCGTATACGAGGAATGCATAACACTTCGCAATGAATATTATATCTTATCATGAAACATAGATATGAGATGCAATATCTCGTTTTAAGAAGCATTTGAACTCTATTGCTACGATACCTAGACATCTGCAGACGCTATTTCCTGGCAAGGAAGTGTCGCATTTACATTCATTTGAAGTTGTAGACGAGAAATACATGACACTTCGCAAATCATATTATATCTTACCATGAAACATAGAAATGAGATGCGATATCGCGTTTTAAGTAGTATTAGAAATCTATTACTACGATACGTAGACATCTGCAGACGCTATTTCCTTGCAAGGAAGTGTCGCATTTACATTCATTTGAATTGTAGACGAGGAATACATGACACTTCACAAATCATATTATATCTTACCATGAAACATAGAAATGAGATGCGATATCGCGTTTTAAGAAGCATTAGAACTCTATCGCTACGATACCTAGACATCTGCAGACGCTATTTCCTGGCAAGGCAGTGTCGCATTTACATTCATTTGAAGTTGTAGACGAGAAATACATGACACTTCGCAAATCATATTATATCTTACCATGAAACATAGAAATGAGATGCGATATCGCGTTTTAAGTAGTATTAGAAATCTATTACTACGATACGTAGACATCTGCAGACGCTATTTCCTTGCAAGGAAGTGTCGCATTTACATTCATTTGAAGTGTAGACGAGGAATACATAACACTTCGCAAATCATATTATATCTTACCATGAAACATAGAAATGAGATGCGATATCGCGTTTTAGGAATCATAAGAACTCTATTGCTACGATACGTAGACAACTGCAAACGCTATTTCCTTTCAAGGAAGTGTCGCATTTACATTAATTTGAAGTGTAGACGAGGAGTACATAACACTTCGCAAATCATATTATATCTTACCATGAAACATAGAAATGAGATGCGATATCGCGTTTTAAGAATCATAAGAACTCTATTGCTTCGACACGTAGACATCTGCAAACGCTATTTCCTTGCAAGGAAGTGTCGCATTTACATTCATTTGAAGTTGTAGACGAGGAATACATGACACTTCGCAAATCATATTATATCTTACCATGAAACATAGAAATGAGATGCGATATCGCGTTTTAAGAAGCATTAGAACTCTATCGCTACGATACCTAGACATCTGCAGACGCTATTTCCTGGCAAGGAAGTGTCGCATCTACATTCATTTGAAGTTGTAGACGAGGAATACATGACACTTCGCAAATCATATTATATCTTACCATGAAACATAGAAATGAGATGCGATATCGCGTTTTAAGAAGTATTAGAAATCTATTACTACGATACGTAGACATCTGCAGACGCTATTTCCTTGCAAGGAAGTGTCGCATTTACATTCATTTGAAGTGTAGACGAGGAATACATAACACTTCGCAAATCATATTATATCTTACCATGAAACTGAGAAATGAGATGCGATATCGCGTTTTAAGAATCATAAGAACTCTATTGCTACGATACGTAGACAACTGCAAAAGCTATTTCCTTTCAAGGAAGTGTCGCATTTACATTAATTTGAAGTGTAGACGAGGAGTACATAACACTTCGCAAATCATATTATATCTTACCATGAAACATTGAAATGAGATGCGATATCGCGTTTTAAGAATCATAAGAACTCTATTGCTTCGACACGTAGACATCTGCAAACGCTATTTCCTTGCAAGGAAGTGTCGCATTTACATTCAGTTGAAGTGTAGACGAGGAATACATAACACTTCGCAAATCATATTATAACTTACCATGAGACATAGAAATGAGATGCGATATCGCGTTTTAAGAAGCATTAGAAATCTATTGATACGATACCTAGACATCTGCAGACACTATTTCCTAGCAAGGAAGTGTCGCATTTACATTCATTTGAAGTGTAGACGAGGAATACATAACACTTCGCAAATCATATTATATCTTACCATGAAACATAGAAATGAGATGCGATATCGCGATTTAAGAAGTTTTAGAACACTATTGCTTCGATACGTAGACGTCTGCAAACGCGATATCCTTGCAAGGAAGTGTCGCATTTACATTCATTTGAATCGTAGACGAGGAATGCATAACACTTCGCTATGAATATTATATCTTATCATGAAACATAGATATGAGATGCAATATCTCGTTTTAAGAAGCATTTGAACTCTATTGCTTCGATACGTAAACATCTGCAGACGCTATTTCCTAGCAAGGAAGTGTCGCATTTACATTCATTTGAATCGTAGACGAGGAATGCATAACACTTCGCAATGAATATTATATCTTATCATGAAACATAGATATGAGATGCAATATCTCGTTTTAAGAAGCATTTCAACTTTACTGCTTCGATACGTAGACATCTGCAAACGCTATTTCCTTGCAAGGAAGTGTCGCATTCACATTCATTTGAAGTGTAGACGAGGAATACATAACACTTCGCAAATCATATTATATCTTACCATGAAACATAGAAATGAGATGCGATATCGCGTTTTAAGCAGCATTTGAACTCTATTGCTACGATACCTAAGACATCTGCAGACGCTATTTCCTAGCAAGGAGGTGTCGCATTTACATTCGTTTGAAGTGTAGACGAGTAATACATGATACTTCGCAAATCATATTATATCTTACCATGAAGCATAGAAATGAGATGCGATATCGCGTTTTAAGAAGCATTAGAACACTATTGCTTCGATACGTAGACATCTGCAAACGCTATTTCCTTGCAAGTATGTGTCGCATTTACATTCATTTGAAGTGTAGACGAGGAATACATGACACTTCGCAAATCATATTATATCTTACCATGAAACATAGAAATGAGATGCGATATCGCGTTCTAAGAAGCATCAGAAATCCATTGCTACGATACGTAGACATCTGCAAACGCTATTTCCTTGCAAGGAAGTGTCGCATTTACATTCATTTGATGTGTGGACGAGGAATGCATAACACTTCGCAATGAATATTATATCTTATCATGAAACATATATATGAAATGCAATATCTCGTTTTAAGAAGCATTTGAACTCTATTGCTTCGATACGTAGACATCTGCAAACGCTATTTCCATGCAAGGAAGTGTCGCATTTACTTTCATTTGAATCGTAGATGAGGAATGCATAACACTTCGCAATGAATATTATATCTTATCATGAAACATAGATATGAGATGCAGTATCTCGTTTTAAGAAGCATTTGAACTCTATTGCTTCGAAACGTAGACATCTGCAAACGCAATTTCCTTACAAGGAAGTGTCGCATTTACATTAATTTGAAGTGTAGACGAGGAATACATAACACTTCGCAAATCATATTATATCTTACCATGAAACATAGAAATGAGATGCTATATCGCGTTTTAAGAAGCATTAGAACACTATTGCTTCGATACGTAGACATCTGCAAACGCTATTTCCTTGCAAGTACGTGTCGCATTCACATTCATTTGAAGTGTAGACGAGGAATACGTGACACTTCGCAAATCATATTATATCTTGCCATGAAACATAGAAATGAGATGCGATATCGCGTTTTAAGAAGCATTAGAACTCTATTGCTACGATACGTAGACATCTGCAAACGCTATTTCCTTGCAAGGAAGTGTCGCATTTACATTCATTTGATGTGTAGGCGAGGAATACATAACACTTCGCAATGAATATTATATCTTATCATGAAACATAGGTATGAGATGCAATATCTCGTTTTAAGAGGAAATTTGAACTCTATTGCTTCGATACGTAGACATCTGCAAACGCTATTTCCTTGCAAAGAAGTGTCGCATTTACATTCATTTGAAGTGTAGACGAGGAATACATAACACTTCGCAAATCATATTATAACTTACCATGAAACATAGAAGTGAGACGCGATATCGCGTTTTAAGAAGCATTAGAATACTATTGCTACGATAGGCAAATATTTGCAAACGCTATTTCCTTGCAAGGAAGTGTCGCATTCACATTCATTTGAAGTGTAGACGAGGAATACATAACACTTCGCAAATCATATTATATCTTACCATGAAACATAGAAATGAGATGCGATATCGCGATTTAAGAAGCTTTAGAACACTATTGCTTCGATACGTAGACATCTGCAAACGCGATTTCCTTGCAAGGAAGTGTCGCATTTACATTCATTTGAATCGTAGACGAGGAATGCATAACACTTCGCTATGAATATTATATCTTATCATGAAACATAGATATGAGATGCAATATCTCGTTTTAAGAAGCATTTGAACTCTATTGCATCGATACGTAAACATCTGCAGACGCTATTTCCTAGCAAGGAAGTGTCGCATTTACATTCATTTGAATCGTAGACGAGGAATGCATAACACTTCGCAATGAATATTATATCTTATCATGAAACATAGATATGAGATGCAATATCTCGTTTTAAGAAGCATTTCAACTTTACTGCTTCGATACGTAGACATCTGCAAACGCTATTTCCTTGCAAGGAAGTGTCGCATTCACATTCATTTGAAGTGTAGACGAGGAATACATAAAACTTCGCAAATCATATTATATCTTACCATGAAACATAGAAATGAGATGCGATATCGCGTTTTAAGCAGCATTTGAACTCTATTGCTACGATACCTAGACATCTGCAGACGCTATTTCCTAGCAAGGAAGTGTCGCATTTACATTCATTTGAAGTGTAGACGAGGAATACATGATACTTCGCAAATCATATTATATCTTACCATGAAACATAGAAATGAGATGCGATATCGCGTTTTAAGAAGCATTAGAACACTATTGCTTCGATACGTAGACATCTGCAAACGCTATTTCCTTGCAAGTATGTGTCGCATTTACATTCATTTGAAGTGTAAACGAGGAATACATGACACTTCGCAAATCATATTATATGTTACCATGAAACATAGAAATGAGATGCGATATCGCGTTCTAAGAAGCATCAGATATCCATTGCTACGATACGTAGACATCTGCAAACGCTATTTCCTTGCAAGGAAGTGTCGCATTTACATTCATTTGATGTGTGGACGAGGAATGCATAACACTTCGCAATGAATAATATATCTTATCATGAAACATATATATGAAATGCAATATCTCGTTTTAAGAAGCATTTGAACTCTATTGCTTCGATACGTAGACATCTGCAAACGCTATTTCCATGCAAGGAATTGTCGCATTTACATTCATTTGAAGTGTAGACGAGGAATACATAACACTTCGCAAATCATATTATAACATACCATGAAACATAGAAGAGAGACGCGATATCGCGTTTTAAGAAGCATTAGAATACTATTGCTACGATAGGCAAATATTTGCAAACGCTATTTCCTTGCAAGGAAGTGTCGCATTCACATTCATTTGAAGTGTAGACGAGGAATACATAACACTTCGCAAATCATATTATATCTTACCATGAAACATAGAAATGAGATGCGATATCGCGTTTTAAGAAGCATTAGAACTCTATTGCTACGATACCTAGACATCTGCAGACGCTATTTCCTTGCAAGGAAGTGTCGCATTCACATTCATTTGAAGTGTAGACGAGGAATACATAACACTTCGCAAATCATATTATATCTTACCATGAAACATAGAAATGAGATGCGATATCGCGTTTTAAGAAGCATTAGAACTCTATTGCTACGATACCTAGACATCTGCAGACGCTATTTCCTAGCAAGGAAGTGTCGCATTTACATTCATTTGAAGTGTAGACGAGGAATACATAACACTTCGCAATGAATATTATATCTTATCATGAAACATAGGTATGAGATGCAATATCTCGTTTTAAGAAGCATTTGAACTCTATTGCTTCGATACGTAGACATCTGCAAACGCTATTTCCTTGCAAAGAAGTGTCGCATTTACATTCATTTGAAGTGTAGACGAGGAATACATAACACTTCGCAAATCATATTATAACTTACCATGAAACATAGAAATGAGATGCGATATCGCGTTTTAAGAAGCATTAGAACTCTATTGCTACGATACGTAGACATCTGCAAACGCTATTTCCTTGCAAGGAAGTGTCGCATTTACATTCATTTGATGTGTAGACGAGGAATACATAACACTTCGCAATGAATATTATATCTTATCATGAAACATAGGTATGAGATGCAATATCTCGTTTTAAGAAGCATTTGAACTCTATTGCTTCGATACGTAGACATCTGCAAACGCTATTTCCTTGCAAAGAAGTGTCGCATTTACATTCATTTGAAGTGTAGACGAGGAATACATAACACTTCGGAAATCATATTATAACTTACCATGAAACATAGAAGTGAGACGCGATATGGCGTTATAAGAAGCATTAGAATACTATTGCTACGATAGGCAAATATTTGCAAACGCTATTTCCTTGCAAGGAAGTGTCGCATTCACATTCATTTGAAGTGTAGACGAGGAATACATAACACTTCGCAAATCATATTATATCTTACCATGAAACATAGAAATGAGATGCGATATCGCGTTTTAAGAAGCATTAGAACTCTATTGCTACGATACCTAGACATCTGCAGACGCTATTTCCTAGCAAGGAAGTGTCGCATTTACATTCATTTGAAGTGTACACGAGGAATACATGATACTTCGCAATGAATATTATATCTTATCATGAAACATGGATATGAGATGCAGTATCTCGTTTTAAGAAGCATTTGAACTCTATTGCTTCGAAACGTAGACAGCTGCAAACGCAATTTCCTTACAAGGAAGTGTCGCATTTACATTAATTTGAAGTGTAGACGAGGAATACATAACACTTTGCAAATCATATTATATCTTACCATGAAACATAGAAATGAGAAGCGATATCGCGTTTTAAGAAGCATTAGAACTCTATTGCTACGATACGTAGACATCTGCAAACGCTATTTCCTTGCAAGGAAGTGTCGCATTTACATTCATTTGATGTGTAGGCGAGGAATACATAACACTTCGCAATGAATATTATATCTGATCATGAAACATAGGTATGAGATGCAATATCTCGTTTTAAGAGGCATTTGAACTCTATTGCTTCGATACGTAGACATCTGCAAACGCTATTTCCTTGCAAAGAAGTGTCGCATTTACATTCATTTGAAGTGTAGACGAGGAATACATAACACTTCGCAAATCATATTATAACTTACCATGAAACATAGAAGTGAGACGCGATATCGCGTTTTAAGAAGCATTAGAATACTATTGCTACGATAGGCAAATATTTGCAAACGCTATTTCCTTGCAAGGAAGTGTCGCATTCACATTCATTTGAAGTGTAGACGAGGAATACATAACACTTCGCAAATCATATTATATCTTACCATGAAACATAGAAATGAGATGCGATATCGCGATTTAAGAAGCATCAGAAATCCATTGCTACGATACGTAGACATCTGCAAACGCTATTTCCTTGCATGTATGTGTCGCATTCACATTCATTTGAAGTGTAGACGAGGAATACATAACACTTCGCAAATCATATTATAACTTACCATGAAACATAGAAGTGAGACGCGATATCGCGTTTTAAGAAGCATTAGAATACTATTGCTACGATAGGCAAATATTTGCAAACGCTATTTCCTTGCAAGGAAGTGTCGCATTCACATTCATTTGAAGTGTAGACGAGGAATACATAACACTTCGCAAATCATATTATATCTTACCATGAAACATAGAAATGAGATGCGATATCGCGATTTAAGAAGCTTTAGAATACTATTGCTTCGATACGTAGACGTCTGCAAACGCGATATCCTTGCAAGGAAGTGTCGCATTTACATTCATTTGAATCGTAGACGAGGAATGCATAACACTTCGCTATGAATATTATATCTTATCATGAAACATAGATATGAGATGCAATATCTCGTTTTAAGAAGCATTTGAACTCTATTGCTTCGATACGTAAACATCTGCAGACGCTATTTCCTAGCAAGGAAGTGTCGCATTTACATTCATTTGAATCGTAGACGAGGAATGCATAACACTTCGCAATGAATATTATATCTTATCATGAAACATAGATACGAGATGCAATATCTCGTTTTAAGAAGCATTTCAACTTTACTGCTTCGATACGTAGACATCTGCAAACGCTATTTCCTTGCAAGGAAGTGTCGCATTCACATTCATTTGAAGTGTAGACGAGGAATACATAACACTTCGCAAATCATATTATATCTTACCATGAAACATAGAAATGAGATGCGATATCGCGTTTTAAGCAGCATTTGAACTCTATTGCTACGATACCTAGACATCTGCAGACGCTATTTCCTAGCAAGGAAGTGTCGCATTTACATTCGTCTGAAGTGTAGACGAGTAATACATGATACTTCGCAAATCATATTATATCTTACCATGAAGCATAGAAATGAGATGCGATATCGCGTTTTAAGAAGCATTTGAACTCTATTGCTTCGATACGTAGACATCTGCAAACGCTATTTCCTTGCAAGTATGTGTGGCATTCACATTCATTTGAAGTGTAGACGAAGAATACATGACACTTCGCAAATCATATTATATCTTACCATGAAACATAGAAATGAGATGCGATATCGCGTTTTAAGAAGCTTTAGAACTCTATTGCTACGATACGTAGACATCTGCAAACGCTATTTCCTTGCAAGGAAGTGTCGCATTTACATTCATTTGATGTGTAGACGAGGAATACATAACACTTCGCAATGAATATTATATCTTATCATGAAACATAGGTATGAGATGCAATATCTCGTTTTAAGAAGCATTTGAACTCTATTGCTTCGATACGTAGACATCTGCAAACGCTGTTTCCTTGCAAAGAAGTGTCGCATTTACATTCATTTGAAGTGTAGACGAGGAATACATAACACTTCGCAAATCATATTATAACTTACCATGAAACATAGAAGTGAGACGCGATATCGCGTTTTAAGAAGCATTAGAATACTATTGCTACGATAGGCAAATATTTGCAAACGCTATTTCCTTGCAAGGAAGTGTCGCATTCACATTCATTTGAAGTGTAGACGAGGAATACATGATACTTCGCAATGAATATTATATCTTATCATGAAACATAGATATGAGATGCAGTATCTCGTTTTAAGAAGCATTTGAACTCTATTGCTTCGATACGTAGACATCTGCAAACGCTATTTTCCTGCAAGGAAGTGTCGCATTTACATTCATTTGAGGTGTAGACGAGGAATACATAACACTTCGCAAATCATATTATATCTTACCATGAAACATAGAAATGAGATGCAATATCTCGTTTTAAGTATCATAAGAAATCTATTGTTACGATACGTAGACATCTGCAAACGCTATTTCCTTGGAAGGAAGTGTCGCATTTACGTTCATTTGAATCGTAGACGAGCAATGCATAACACTTCGCAAATCATATTATATCTTACCATGAAACATAGAAATGAGATGCGATATCGCGTTTTAAGAAGCATTTGAACTCTATTGCTTCGATACGTAGACATCTGGAAACGCTATTTCCTTGCAGGGAAGTGTCGCATTTACATTCATTTGAAGTGTAGACGAGGAATACATAACACTTCGCAAATCATATTATATCTTACCATGAAACATAGAAATAAGATGCGATATCGCGATTTAAGAAGCTTTAGAACACTATTGCTTCGATACGTAGACGTCTGCAAACGCGATTTCCTTGCAAGGAAGTGTCGCATTTACATTCATTTGAATCGTAGACGAGGAATGCATTACACTTCGCAATGAATATTATATCTTATCATGAAACATATATATGAAATGCAATATCTCGTTTTAAGAAGCATTTGAACTCTATTGCTTCGATACGTAGACATCTGCAAACGCTATTTCCATGCAAGGAAGTGTCGCATTCACATTCATTTGAAGTGTAGACGAGGAATACATAACACTTCGCAAATCATATTATATCTTACTATGAAACATAGAAATGAGATGCGATATCGCGTTTTAAGCAGCATTTGAACTCTATTGCTACGATACGTAGACATCTGCAAATGCTATTTCCTTGCAAGGAAGTTTCGCATTTACATTCATTTGATGTGTAGACGAGGAATACATAACACTTCGCAAATCATATTATATCTTACCATGAAACATAGAAATGAGATGCGATATCGCGTTGTAAGAAGCATTAGAACTCCATTGCTTCGATACGTAGACATCTGCAAACGCTATTTCCTTGCAAGGAAGTGTCGCATTCACATTCATTTGAAGTGTAGACGAGGAATACATGACACTTTGCAAATCATATTATATCTTACCATGAAACATAGAAATGAGATGCGATATCGCGTTCTAAGAAGCATTAGAAATCCATTGCTACGATACGTAGACATCTGCAAATGCTATTTCCTTGCAAGGAAGTTTCGCATTTACATTCAATTTATGTGTAGACGAGGAATACATAACACTTCGCAAATCATATTATATCTTACCATGAAACATAGAAATGAGATGCGATATCGCGTTGTAAGAAGCATTAGAACTCCATTGCTTCGATACGTAGACATCTGCAAACGCTATTTCCTTGCAAGGAAGTGTCGCATTTACATTCACTTGAAGTGTAGGCGAGGAATACATAACACTTCGCAAATCATATTATATCTTACCATGAAACATAGAAATAAGATGCGATATCGCGATTTAAGAAGCTTTAGAACACTATTGCTTCGATACGTAGACGTCTGCAAACGCGATTTCCTTGCAAGGAAGTGTCGCATTTACATTCATTTGAAGTGTAGACGAGGAATACATGATACTTCCCAAATCATATTATATCTTACCATGAAACATAGAAATGAGATGCGATATCGCGTTTTAAGAAGCATTAGAACACTATTGCTTCGATACGTAGACATCTCCAAACGCTATTTCCTTGCAAGTATGTGTCGCATTTACATTCATTTGAAGTGTAGACGAGGAATACATGACACTTCGCAAATCATATTATATCTTACCATGAAACATAGAAATGAGATGCGATATCGCGTTTTAAGAAGCATTAGAAATCTATTGCAACGATACGTAGACATCTGCAAACGCTATTTCTTTGCAAGGAAGTGTCGCATTTACTTTCATTTGAATCGTAGACGTGGAATGCATAACACTTCGCAATGTATATTATATCTTATCATGAAACATAGATATGAGATGCAATATCTCGTTTTAAGAAGCATTTGAACTCTATTGCTTCGATACGTAGACATCTGCAAACGCTATTTCCTTGCAAGGAAGTGTCGCATTTACTTTCATTTGAATCGTAGACGAGGAATGCATAACACTTCGCAATGTATATTATATCTTATCATGAAACAGAGATATGAGATGCAATATCCCGTTTTAAGAAGCATTTGAACTCTATTGCTTCGATACGTAGGCATCTGCAAACGCTATTTCCTTGCAAGGAAGTGTCGCATTCACATTCATTTGAAGTGTAGACGAGGAATACATGACACTTTGCAAATCATATTATATCTTACCATGAAACATAGAAATGAGATGAGATATCGCGTTCTAAGAAGCATTAGAAATCCATTGCTACGATACGTAGACATCTGCAAATGCTATTTCCTTGCAAGGAAGTTTCGCATTTACATTCAGTTGAAGTGTAGACGAGGAATACATAACACTTCGCAAATCATATTATAACTTACCATGAAACATAGAAGTGAGACGCGATATCGCGTTTTAAGAAGCATTAGAATACTATTGCTACGATAGGCAAATATTTGCAAACGCTATTTCCTTGCAAGGAAGTGTCGCATTCACATTCATTTGAAGTGTAGACGAGGAATACATAACACTTTGCAAATCATATTATATCTTACCATGAAACATAGAAATGAGATGCGATATCGCGTTTTAAGAAGCATTAGAACTCTATTGCTACGATACCTAGACATCTGCAAACGCTATTTCCTTGCAAGTATGTGTCGCATTCACATTCATTTGAAGTGTAGACGAGGAATACATGACACTTCGCAAATCATATTATATCTTACCATGAAACATAGAAATGAGATGCGATATCGCGTTTTAAGAAGCATTAGAACTCTATTGCTACGATACGTAGACATCTGCAAACGCTATTTCCTTGCAAGGAAGTGTCGCATTTACATTCATTTGATGTGTAGACGAGGAATACTTAACACTTCGCAATGAATATTATATCTTATCATGAAACATAGGTATGAGATGCAATATCTCGTTTTAAGAAGCATTTGAACTCTATTGCTTCGATACGTAGACATCTGCAAATGCTATTTTCCTGCAAGGAAGTGTCGCATTTACATTCATTTAAGGAGTAGACGAGGAATACATAACACTTCGCAAATCATATTATATCTTACCATGAAACATAGAAATGAGATGCGATATCGCGTTTTAAGAAGCATTAGAAATCTATTGTTACGATACGTAGAAATCTGCAAACGCTATTTCCTTGGAAGGAAGTGTCGCATTTACGTTCATTTGAATCGTAGACGAGGAATGCATAACACTTCGCAAATCATATTATATCATACCATGAAACATAGAAATGTGATGCGGTATCGCGTTTTAAGAAGCATTTGAACTCTATTGCTTCGATACGTACACATCTGCAGTCGCTATTTCCTTGCAAGGAAGTGTCGCATTTACATTCATTTGAAGTGTAGACGAGGAATGCATAACACTTCGCAATGAATATTATATCTAATCATGAAACATAGATATGAGATGCAATATCTCGTTTTAAGAAGCATTTCAACTTTACTGCTTCGATACGTAGACATCTGCAAACGCTATTTCCCTGCAAGGAAGTGTCGCATTCACATTCATTTGAAGTGTAGACGAGGAATACATAACACTTCGCAAATCATATTATATCTTACCATGAAACATAGAAATGAGATGCGATATCGCGTTTTAAGCAGCATTTGAACTCTATTGCTACGATACCTAGACATCTGCAGACGCTATTTCCTAGCAAGGAAGTGTCGCATTTACATTCATTTGAAGTGTAGACGAGGAATACATGATACTTCCCAATCATATTATATCTTACCATGAAACATAGAAATGAGATGCGATATCGCGTTTTAAGAAGCATTAGAACACTATTGCTTCGATACGTAGACATCTCCAAACGCTATTTCCTTGCAAGTATGTGTCGCATTTACATTCATTTGAAGTGTAGACGAGGAATACATGACACTTCGCAAATCATATTATATCTTACCATGAAACATAGAAATGAGATGCGATATCGCGTTTTAAGAAGCGTTAGAAATCTATTGCAACGATACGTAGACATCTGCAAACGCTATTTCTTTGCAAGGAAGTGTCGCATTTACTTTCATTTGAATCGTAGACGTGGAATGCATAACACTTCGCAATGTATATTATATCTTATCATGAAACATAGATATGAGATGCAATATCTCGTTTTAAGAAGCATTTGAACTCTATTGCTTCGATACGTAGACATCTGCAAACGCTATTTCCTTGCAAGGAAGTGTCGCATTCACATTCATTTGAAGTGTAGACGAGGAATACATGACACTTTGCAAATCATATTATATCTTACCATGAAACATAGAAATGAGATGCGATATCGCGTTCTAAGAAGCATTAGAAATCCATTGCTACGATACGTAGACATCTGCAAATGCTATTTCCTTGCAAGGAAGTTTCGCATTTACATTCAGTTGAAGTGTAGACGAGGAATACATAGCACTTCGCAAATCATATTATAACTTACCATGAAACATAGAAGTGAGAACGCGATATCGCGTTTTAAGAAGCATTAGAATACTATTGCTACGATAGGCAAATATTTGCAAACGCTATTTCCTTGCAAGGAAGTGTCGCATTCACATTCATTTGAAGTGTAGACGAGGAATACATAACACTTTGCAAATCATATTATATCTTACCATGAAACATAGAAATGAGATGCGATATCGCGTTTTAAGAAGCATTAGAACTCTATTGCTACGATACCTAGACATCTGCAAACGCTATTTCCTTGCAAGTATGTGTCGCATTCACATTCATTTGAAGTGTAGACGAGGAATACATGACACTTCGCAAATCATATTATATCTTACCATGAAACATAGAAATGAGATGCGATATCGCGTTTTAAGAAGCATTAGAACTCTATTGCTACGATACGTAGACATCTGCAAACGCTATTTCCTTGCAAGGAAGTGTCGCATTTACATTCATTTGATGTGTAGACGAGGAATACTTAACACTTCGCAATGAATATTATATCTTATCATGAAACATAGGTATGAGATGCAATATCTCGTTTTAAGAAGCATTTGAACTCTATTGCTTCGATACGTAGACATCTGCAAATGCTATTTTCCTGCAAGGAAGTGTCGCATTTACATTCATTTAAGGAGTAGACGAGGAATACATAACACTTCGCAAATCATATTATATCTTACCATGAAACATAGAAATGAGATGCGATATCGCGTTTTAAGAAGTATTGGAAATCTATTACTACGATACGTAGACATCTGCAGACGCTATTTCCTTGCAAGGAAGTGTCGCATTTACATTCATTTGAAGTGTAGACGAGGAATACATAACACTTCGCAAATCATATTATATCATACCATGAAACATAGAAATGTGATGCGGTATCGCGTTTTAAGAAGCATTTGAACTCTATTGCTTCGATACGTACACATCTGCAGTCGCTATTTCCTTGCAAGGAAGTGTCGCATTTACATTCATTTGAAGTGTAGACGAGGAATACATAACACTTCGCAAATCATATTATTTCTTATCATGAAACATAGAAATGAGATTCGATATCGCGTTTTAAGAATCATTAGAACTCTATTGCTACGATACCTAGACATCTGCAGACGCTATTTCCCAGCAAGGAAGTGTCGCATTTACATTCATTTGAGGTGTAGACGAGGAAAACATAACACTTCGCAAATCATATTATATCTTACCATGAAACATAGAAATGAGATGCGATATCGCGTTTTAAGAAGCATTTGAACTCTATTGCTTCGATACGTAGACATCTGCAAACGCTATTTTCTTGCAAGGAAGTGTCGCATTTACATTCATTTGAATCGTAGACGAGGAATGCATAACACTTCTCAATGAATACTATATCTTATCATGAGACATAGATATGAGATGCAATATCTCGTTTTAAGAAGCATTTGAACTCTATTGTTACGATAAGTAGACATCTGCAAACGCTGTTTCCTTGCAAGGAAGTGTCGCATTTACATTCATTTGAAGTGTAGACGTGGAATACATAACACTTCTCAAATCATATTATATCTTACCTTGAAACATAGAAATGAGATGCGATATCGCGTTTTAAGAAGCATTAGAACTGTATTGCTACGATAGGTAGACATATGCAATCGCTATTTCCTTGCAAAGAAGTGTCGCATTTACATTCATTTGAAGTGTAGACGAGGAATACATAGCACTTCGCAAATCATATTATTTCTTATCATGAAACATAGAAATGAGATGCGATATCGCGTTTTTAAGAATCATTAGAACTCTATTGCTACGATACCTAGACATCTGCAGACGCTATTTCGCAGCAAGGAAGTGTCGCATTTTCATTCATTAGAAGTGTAGACGAGGAAGACATGACACTTCGCAAATCATATTATATCTTACCATGAAACATAGAAATGAGATGCGATATCGCGTTTTAAGAAGCATTAGAAATCTATTGCTACGATACGTAGACAACTGCAAACGCTATTCCTAGCGAGGAAGTGTCGCATTCACATTCATTTGAGGTGCAGACGAGGAATACTTAGCACTTCGCAGATCATACTATATCTTACCATGAAACATAGAAATGAGATGCGATATCGCCGTTTTAAGAAGCATTAGAAATCTATTGCTACGATACGTAGACATCTGCAAACGCTATTTCCTAGCGAGGAAGTATCACCATTCACATTCATTTGAAGTGTAGAGGAGGAATACATAACACTTCGCAAATCATGTTATATCTTACCATGAAACATAGAAATGAGATGCGATATCGCGTTTTAAGAATCATATGAACTCTATTGCTACGATACGTAGACATCTGCAAACGCTATTTCCTTGCAAGGAAGTGTCGCATTTACATTCATTTGAATCGTAGGCGAGGAATGCATAGCACTTCGCAATGAATATTATATCTTATCATGAAACATAGATATGAGATGCAGTATCTCGTTTTAAGATGCATTTGAACTCTATTGCTTCGATACGTAGACATTTGCAAACGCTATTTCCTTGCAAGGAAGCATCGCATTTACATTCATTTGAAGTGTAGACGAGGAAGACATGACACTTCGCAAATCATATTACATCTTACCATGAAACATAGAAATGAGATGCGATATCGCGTTTTAAGAAGCATTAGAAATCTATTGCTACGATACGTAGACAACTGCAAACGCTATTTCCTAGCGAGGAAGTGTCGCATTCACATTCATTCGAAGTGTAGACGAGGAATACATAGCACATCTCAAATCAAATTATATCTTACCATGAAACATAGAAATGAGATGCGATATCGCGTTTTAAGAATCATAAGAACTCTATTGCTACGATACGTAGACATCTACAAACGCTATTTCCTTGCAAGGAAGTGTCGCATTTTTATTCATTAGAAGTGTAGACGAGGAAGACATGACACTTCGCAAAATCATATTATATCTTACCATGAAACATAGATATGAGATGCAGTATCTCGTTTTAAGAAGCATTTGAAGTCTATTGCTTCGATACGTAGACATCTGCATGAAACATAGATATGAGATGCAGTATCTCGTTTTAAGAAGCATTTGAACTCTATTGCTTCGAAACGTAGACATCTGCAAACGCAATTTCCTTGCAAAGAAGTGTCGCATTTACATTCAGTTGAAGTGTAGACGAGGAATACATAACACTTCGCAAATCATATTATAACTTACCATGAAACATAGAAGTGAGACGCGATATCGCGTTTTAAGAAGCATTAGAATACTATTGCTACGATAGGCAAATATTTGCAAACGCTATTTCCTTGCAAGGAAGTGTCGCATTCACATTCATTTGAAGTGTAGGCGAGGAATACATAACACTTCGCAAATCATATTATATCTTACCATGAAACATAGAAATGAGATGCGATATCGCGTTTTAAGAAGCATTAGAACTCTATTGCTACGATACCTAGACATCTGCAGACGCTATTTCCTAGCAAGGATGTGTCGCATTTACATTCATTTGAAGTGTAGACGAGGAATACATGATACTCGCAATGAATATTATATCTTATCATGAAACATAGATATGAGATGCAGTATCTCGTTTTAAGAAGCTTTTGAACTCTATTGCTTCGAAACGTAGACATCTGCAAACGCAATTTCCTTACAAGGAAGTGTCGCATTTACATTAATTTGAAGTGTAGACGAGGAATACATAACACTTTGCAAATCCTATTATATCTTACCATGAAACATAGAAATGAGAAGCGATATCGCGTTTTAAGAAGCATTAGAACACTATTGCTTCGATACGTAGACATCTGCAAACGCTATTTCCTTGCAAGGAAGTGTCGCATTTACATTCATTTGAATCGTAGGCGAGGAATGCATAGCACTTCGCAATGAATAGTATATCTTATCATGAAACATAGATATGAGATGCAGTATCTCGTTTTAAGATGCATTTGAACTCTATTGTTTCGATACGTAGACATTTGCAAACGCTATTTCCTTGCAAGGAAGCATCGCATTTACATTCATTTGAAGTGTAGACGAGGAAGACATGACACTTCGCAAATCATATTACATCTTACATGAAACATAGAAATGAGTTGCGATATCGCGTTTTAAGAAGCATTAGAAATCTATTGCTACGATACGTAGACAACTGCAAACGCTATTTCCTAGCGAGGAAGAGTCGCATTCATATTCATTCGAAGTGTAGACGAGGAATACATAGCACATCTCAAATCAAATTATATCTTACCATGAAACATAGAAATGAGATGCGATATCGCGTTTTAAGAATCATAAGAACTCTATTGCTACGATACGTAGACATCTACAAACGCTATTTCCTTGCAAGGAAGTGTCGCATTTTCATTCATTAGAAGTGTAGACGAGGAAGACATGACACTTCGCAAATCATATTATATCTTACCATGAAACATAGATATGAGATGCAGTATCTCGTTTTAAGAAGCATTTGAACTCTATTGCTTCGATACGTAGACATCTGCATGAAACATAGATATGAGATGCAGTATCTCGTTTTAAGAAGCATTTGAACTCTATTGCTTCGAAACGTAGACATCTGCAAACGCTATTTCCTTGCAAAGAAGTGTCGCATTTACATTCAGTTGAAGTGTAGACGAGGAATACATAACACTTCGCAAATCATATTATAACTTACCATGAAACATAGAAGTGAGACGCGATATCGCGTTTTAAGAAGCATTAGAATACTATTGCTACGATAGGCAAATATTTGCAAACGCTATTTCCTTGCAAGGAAGTGTCGCATTCACATTCATTTGAAGTGTAGACGAGGAATACATAACACTTCGCAAATCATATTATATCTTACCATGAAACATAGAAATGAGATGCGATATCGCGTTTTAAGAAGCATTAGAACTCTATTGCTACGATACCTAGACATCTGCAGACGCTATTTCCTAGCAAGGAAGTGTCGCATTTACATTCATTTTAAGTGTAGACGAGGAATACATGATACTTCGCAATGAATATTAGATCTTATCATGAAACATAGAAATGAGATGCGATATCGCGTTTTAAGAAGCATTAGAACTCTATTGCTACGATACGTAGACATCTGCAAACGCTGTTTCCTTGCAAGTATGTGTCGCATTCACATTCATTTGAAGTGTAGACGAGGAATACATGACACTTCGCAAATCATATTATATCTTACCATGAAACATAGAAATGAGATGCGATATCGCGTTTTAAGAAGCATTAGAACTCTATTGCTACGATACGTAGACATCTGCAAACGCTATTTCCTTGCAAGGAAGTGTCGCATTTACATTCATTTGATGTGTAGACGAGGAATACATAACACTTCGCAATGAATATTATATCTTATCATGAAACATAGGTATGAGATGCAATATCTCGTTTTAAGAAGCATTTGAACTCTATTGCTTCGATACGTAGACATCTGCAAACGCTATTTCCTTGCAAAGAAGTGTCGCATTTACATTCATTTGAAGTGTAGACGAGGAATACATAACACTTCGCAAATCATATTATAACTTACCATGAAACATAGAAGTGAGACGCAATATCGCGTTTTAAGAAGCATTAGAATACTATTGTTACGATAGGCAAATATTTGCAAACGCTATTTCCTTGCAAGGAAGTGTCGCATTCACATTCATTTGAAGTGTAGACGAGGAATACATAACACTTCGCAAATCATATTATATCTTACCATGAAACATAGAAATGAGATGCGATATCGCGTCTTAAGAAGCATTAGAACTCTATTGCTACGATACCTAGACATCTGCAGACGCTATTTCCTAGCAAGGAAGTGTCGCATTTACATTCATTTGAAGTGTAGACGAGGAATACATGATACTTCGCAATGAATATTAGATCTTATCATGAAACATAGAAATGAGATGCGATATCGCGTTTTAAGAAGCATTAGAACTCTATTGCTACGATACGTAGACATCTGCAAACGCTGTTTCCTTGCAAGTATGTGTCGCATTCACATTCATTTGAAGTGTAGACGAGGAATACATGACACTTCGCAAATCATATTATATCTTACCATGAAACATAGAAATGAGATGCGATATCGCGTTTTAAGAAGCATTAGAACTCTATTGCTACGATACGTAGACATCTGCAAACGCTATTTCCTTGCAAGGAAGTGTCGCATTTACATTCATTTGATGTGTAGACGAGGAATACATAACACTTCGCAATGAATATTATATCTTATCATGAAACATAGGTATGAGATGCAATATCTCGTTTTAAGAAGCATTTGAACTCTATTGCTTCGATACGTAGACATCTGCAAACGCTATTTCCTTGCAAAGAAGTGTCGCATTTACATTCATTTGAAGTGTAGACGAGGAATACATAACACTTCGCAAATCATATTATAACTTACCATGAAACATAGAAGTGAGACGCAATATCGCGTTTTAAGAAGCATTAGAATACTATTGTTACGATAGGCAAATATTTGCAAACGCTATTTCCTTGCAAGGAAGTGTCGCATTCACATTCATTTGAAGTGTAGACGAGGAATACATAACACTTCGCAAATCATATTATATCTTACCATGAAACATAGAAATGAGATGCGATATCGCGTCTTAAGAAGCATTAGAACTCTATTGCTACGATACCTAGACATCTGCAGACGCTATTTCCTAGCAAGGAAGTGTCGCATTTACATTCATTTGAAGTGTAGACGAGGAATACATGATACTTCGCAATGAATATTAGATCTTATCATGAAACATAGAAATGAGATGCGATATCGCGTTTTAAGAAGCATTAGAACTCTATTGCTACGATACGTAGACATCTGCAAACGCTGTTTCCTTGCAAGTATGTGTCGCATTCACATTCATTTGAAGTGTAGACGAGGAATACATGACACTTCGCAAATCATATTATATCTTACCATGAAACATAGAAATGAGATGCGATATCGCGTTTTAAGAAGCATTAGAACTCTATTGCTACGATACGTAGACATCTGCAAACGCTATTTCCTTGCAAGGAAGTGTCGCATTTACATTCATTTGATGTGTAGACGAGGAATACATAACACTTCGCAATGAATATTATATCTTATCATGAAACATAGGTATGAGATGCAATATCTCGTTTTAAGAAGCATTTGAACTCTATTGCTTCGATACGTAGACATCTGCAAACGCTATTTCCTTGCGAAGAAGTGTCGCATTTACATTCATTTGAAGTGTAGACGAGGAATACATAACACTTCGCAAATCATATTATAACTTACCATGAAACATAGAAGTGAGACGCAATATCGCGTTTTAAGAAGCATTAGAATACTATTGTTACGATAGGCAAATATTTGCAAACGCTATTTCCTTGCAAGGAAGTGTCGCATTCACATTCATTTGAAGTGTAGACGAGGAATACATAACACTTCGCAAATCATATTATATCTTACCATGAAACATAGAAATGAGATGCGATATCGCGTCTTAAGAAGCATTAGAACTCTATTGCTACGATACCTAGACATCTGCAGACGCTATTTCCTAGCAAGGAAGTGTCGCATTTACATTCATTTGAAGTGTAGACGAGGAATACATGATACTTCGCAAATCATATTATATCTTACCATGAAAAATAGAAATGAGATGCAATATCTCGTTTTAAGAAGCATTTGAAATCTATTGCTTCGATACGTAGACATCTGCAAACGCTATTTTCCTGCAAGGAAGTGTCGCATTTACATTCATTTGAGGTGTAGACGAGGAATACATAACACTTCGCAAATCATATTATATCTTACCATGAAACATAGAAATGAGATGCGATATCGCATTTTAAGAAGCATTAGAAATCTATTGCTACGATACGTAGACATCTGCAAACGCTATTTCCTTGCAAGGAAGTGTCGCATTTACTTTCATTTGAATCGTAGACGAGGAATGCATAACACTTCGCAAATCATATTATATCTTACCATGAATCATAGAAATGAGATGCAATATCTCGTTTTAAGTATCATAAGAACTCTAATGTTACGATACGTAGAAATCTGCAAACGCTATTTCCTTGCAAGGAAGTGTCGCATTTACTTTCATTTGAATCGTAGACGAGGAATACATAACACTTCGCAAATCATATTATATCTTACCATGAAACATAGAAATGAGATGCGATATCGCGATTTAAGAAGCTTTAGAACACTATTGCTTCGATACGTAGACGTCTGCAAACGCGATTTCCTTGCAAGGAAGTGTCGCATTTACATTCATTTGAATCGTAGACGAGGAATGCATAACACTTCGCAATGAATATTATATCTTACCATGAAACATAGAAATGAGATGCGATATCGCGATCTAAGAAGCTTCAGAAATCCATTGCTACGATACGTAGACATCTGCAAACGCTATTTCCTTGCAAGGAAGTGTCGCATTTACATTCATTTGATGTGTGGACGAGGAATGCATAACACTTCGCAATGAATATTATATCTTATCATGAAACATAGAAATGAGATGCGATATCGCGTTTTAAGAAGCATTAGAAATCTATTGCTACGATACGTAGACAACTGCAAACGCTATTTCCTAGCGAGGAAGTGTCGCATTCACATTCATTCGAAGTGTAGACGAGGAATACATAGCACATCTCAAATCAAATTATATCTTACCATGAAACATAGAAATGAGAAGCGATATCGCGTTTTAAGAAGCATTAGAACACTATTGCTTCGATACATAGACATCTGCAAACGCTGTTTCCTTGCAAGTATGTGTCGCATTCACATTCATTTGAAGTGTAGACGAGGAATACATGACACTTCGCAAATCATATTATATCTTACCATGAAACATAGAAATGAGATGCGATATCGCGTTTTAAGAAGCATTAGAACTCTATTGCTACGATACGTAGACATCTGAAAACGCTATTTCCTTGCAAGGAAGTGTCGCATTTACATTCATTTGATGTGTAGACGAGGAATACATAACACTTCGCAATGAATATTACATCTTAACATGAAACATAGGTATGAGATGCAATATCTCGTTTTAAGAAGCATTTGAACTCTATTGCTTCGATACGTAGACATCTGCAAACGCTATTTCCTTGCAAAGAAGTGTCGCATTTACATTCATTTGAAGTGTAGACGAGGAATACATAACACTTCGCAAATCATATTATAACTTACCATGAAACATAGAAGTGAGACGCGATATCGCGTTTTAAGAAGCATTAGAATACTATTGCTACGATAGGCAAATATTTGCAAACGCTATTTCCTTGCAAGGAGGTGTCGCATTCACATTCATTTGAAGTGTAGACGAGGAATACATAACACTTCGCAAATCATATTATATCTTACCATGAAACATAGAAATGAGATGCGATATCGCGTTTTAAGAAGCATTAGAACTCTATTGCTACGATACCTAGACATCTGCAGACGCTATTTCCTAGCAAGGAAGTGTCGCATTTACATTCATTTGAAGTGTAGACGAGGAATACATGATACTTCGCAAATCATATTATATCTTACCATGAAAAATAGAAATGAGATGCAATATCTCGTTTTAAGAAGCATTTGAAAGCTATTGCTTCGATACGTAGACATCTGCAAACGCTATTTTCCTGCAAGGAAGTGTCGCATTTACATTCATTTGAGGTGTAGACGAGGAATACGTAACACGTCGCAAGTCATATTATATCTTACCATGAAACATAGAAATGAGATGCGATATCGCGTTTTAAGATGCATTAGAAATCTATTGCTACGATACGTAGACATCTGCAAACGCTATTTCCTTGCAAGGAAGTGTCGCATTTACTTTCATTTGAATCGTAGACGAGGAATGCATAACACTTCGCAAATCATATTATATCTTACCATGAATCATAGAAATGAGATGCAATATCTCGTTTTAAGTATCATAAGAACTCTAATGTTACGATACGTAGAAATCTGCAAACGCTATTTCCTTGCAAGGAAGTGTCGCATTTACTTTCATTTGAATCGTAGACGAGGAATACATAACACTTCGCAAATCATATTATATCTTACCATGAAACATAGAAATGAGATGCGATATCGCGATTTAAGAAGGTTTAGAACACTATTGCTTCGATACGTAGACGTCTGCAAACGCGATTTCCTTGCAAGGAAGTGTCGCATTTACATTCATTTGAATCGTAGACGAGGAATGCATAACACTTCGCAATGAATATTATATCTTACCATGAAACATAGAAATGAGATGCGATATCGCGATCTAAGAAGCATCAGAAATCCATTGCTACGATACGTAGACATCTGCAAACGCTATTTCCTTGCAAGGAAGTGTCGCATTTACATTCATTTGATGTGTGGACGAGGAATGCATAACACTTCGCAATGAATATTATATCTTACCATGAAACATAGAAATGAGATGCGATATCGCGATCTAAGAAGCATCAGAAATCCATTGCTACGATACGTAGACATCTGCAAACGCTATTTCCTTGCAAGTATGTGTCGCATTCACATTCATTTGAAGTGTAGACGAAGAATACATGACACTTCGCAAATCATATTATATCTTACCATGAAACATAGAAGTGAGACGCGATATCGCGTTTTAAGAAGCATTAGAATACTATTGCTACGATAGGCAAATATTTGCAAACGCTATTTCCTTGCAAGGAAGTGTCGCATTTACATTCATTTGAATCGTAGACGAGGAATGCATAACATTTCGCAATGAATATTATATCTTATCATGAAACATAGATATGAGATGCAATATCTCGTTTTAAGAAGCATTTGAACTCTATTGCTTCGATACGTAGACATCTGCAAACGCTATTTCCTTGCATGGAAGTGTCGCATTTACATTCATTTGAAGCGTGGACGAGGAATACATGACACTTCGCAAATCATATTATATCTTACCATGAATCATAGAAAAGAGATGCAATATCTCGTTTTAAGTATCATAAGAACTCTATTGTTACGATACGTAGACATCTGCAAACGCTATTTCCTTGGAAGGAAGTGTCGCATTTACGTTCATTTGAATCGTAGACGAGGAATGCATAACATTTCGCAAATCATATTATATCATACCATGAAACATAGAAATGAGATGCGATATCGCGTTTTAAGAAGCATTAGAACTCTATCGCTACGATACCTAGACATCTGCAGACGCTATTTCCTGGCAAGGAAGTGTCGCATTTACATTCATTTGAAGTTGTAGACGAGGAATACATGACACTTCGCAAATTATATTATATCTTACCATGAAACATAGAAATGAGATGCGATATCGCGTTTTAAGAAGCATTAGAACTCTAGCGCTACGATACCTAGACATCTGCAGACGCTATTTCCTGGCAAGGAAGTGTCGCATTTACATTCATTTGAAGTTGTAGACGAGGAATACATGACACTTCGCAAATCATATTATATCTTACCATGAAACATAGAAATGAGATGCGATATCGCGTTTTAAGAAGTATTGGAAATCTATTGCTACGATACGTAGACAACTGCAAACGCTATTTCCTTTCAAGGAAGTGTCGCATTTACATTAATTTGAAGTGTAGACGAGGAGTACATAACACTTCGCAAATCATATTATATCTTACCATGAAACATAGAAATGAGATGCGATATCGCGTTTTAAGAATCATAAGAACTCTATTGCTTCGACACGTAGACATCTGCAAACGCTATTTCCTTGCAAGGAAGTGTCACATTTACATTCAGTTGAAGTGTAGACGAGGAATACATAACACTTCGCAAATCATATTATAACTTACCATGAAACATAGAAATGAGATGCGATATCGCGTTTTAAGAAGCATTAGAAATCTATTGATACGATACCTAGACATCTGCAGACACTATTTCCTAGCAAGGAAGTGTCGCATTTACATTCATTTGAAGTGTAGACGAGGAATACATAACACTTCGCAAATCATATTATATCTTACCATGAAACATAAAAATGAGATGCGATATCGCGTTTTAAGAAGCATTAGAACACTATTGCTACGATAGGTAGACATTTGCAAACGCTATTTCCTGGCAAGGAAGTGTCGCATTTGCATTCATTTGAAGTGTAGACGAGGAATACATGACACTTCGCAATGAATATTATATCGTACCATGAAACATAGATATGAGATGCAATATCTCGTTTTAAGAAGCATTTGAACTCTATTGCTTCGATACGTAGACATCTGCAAACGCTATTTCCTTGCAAGGAAGTGTCGCATTTGCATTCATTTGAATCGTATAAGAGGAATGCATAACACATCGCAATGAATATTATATCTTATCATGAATCATAGATATGAGATGCAATATCTCGTTTCAAGAAGCATTTGAACTCTATTGCTACGATACCTAGACGTCTGCAGACGCTATTTCCTAGCAAGGAAGTGTCGCATTTACATTCATTTGAAGTGTAGACGAGGAATACATGACACTTCGCAAATCATATTATATCTTACCATGAAACATAGAAATGAAATGCGATATCGCGTTTTAAGAAGCATTAGAAAGTTATTGCTAAGATACGTAGACATCTGCAGAGGCTATTTCCTAGCGAGGAAGTATCGCATTCACATTCATTTGAAGTGTAGACGCGGAATACATAACACTTCGCAAATCATATTATATCTTACCATGAAACATAGAAATGAGATGCGATATCGCGTTTTAAGAAGCATTAGAACTCTACTGCTACGATACGTAGACATCTGCAGACGCTATTTCCTTGCAAGGAAGTGTCGCATTTACATTCATTTGAAGTGTAGACGAGGAATACATAACACTTCGCAAATCATATTATATCTTACCATGAAACATAGAAATGAGATGCGATATCGCGTTTTAAGAAGCATTAGAACTCTATTGCTACGATACCTAGACATCTGCAGACGCTATTTCCTGGCAAGGATGTGTCGCATTTACATTCATTTGAAGTGTAGACGAGGAATACATGATACTTCGCAATGAATATTATATCTTATCATGAAACATAGATATGAGATGCAGTATCTCGTTTTAAGAAGCTTTTGAACTCTATTGCTTCGAAACGTAGACATCTGCAAACGCAATTTCCTTACAAGGAAGTGTCGCATTTACATTAATTTGAAGTGTAGACGAGGAATACATAACACTTTGCAAATCCTATTATATCTTACCATGAAACATAGAAATGAGAAGCGATATCGCGTTTTAAGAAGCATTAGAACACTATTGCTTCGATACGTAGACATCTGCAAACGCTATTTCCTTGCAAGGAAGTGTCGCATTTACATTCATTTGAATCGTAGGCGAGGAATGCATAGCACTTCGCAATGAATAGTATATCTTATCATGAAACATAGATATGAGATGCAGTATCTCGTTTTAAGATGCATTTGAACTCTATTGTTTCGATACGTAGACATTTGCAAACGCTATTTCCTTGCAAGGAAGCATCGCATTTACATTCATTTGAAGTGTAGACGAGGAAGACATGACACTTCGCAAATCATATTACATCTTACCATGAAACATAGAAATGAGATGCGATATCGCGTTTTAAGAAGCATTAGAAATCTATTGCTACGATACGTAGACAACTGCAAACGCTATTTCCTAGCGAGGAAGTGTCGCATTCATATTCATTCGAAGTGTAGACGAGGAATACATAGCACATCTCAAATCAAATTATATCTTACCATGAAACATAGAAATGAGATGCGATATCGCGTTTTAAGAATCATAAGAACTCTATTGCTACGATACGTAGACATCTACAAACGCTATTTCCTTGCAAGGAAGTGTCGCATTTTCATTCATTAGAAGTGTAGACGAGGAAGACATGACACTTCGCAAATCATATTATATCTTACCATGAAACATAGATATGAGATGCAGTATCTCGTTTTAAGAAGCATTTGAACTCTATTGCTTCGATACGTAGACATCTGCATGAAACATAGATATGAGATGCAGTATCTCGTTTTAAGAAGCATTTGAACTCTATTGCTTCGAAACGTAGACATCTGCAAACGCTATTTCCTTGCAAAGAAGTGTCGCATTTACATTCAGTTGAAGTGTAGACGAGGAATACATAACACTTCGCAAATCATATTATAACTTACCATGAAACATAGAAGTGAGACGCGATATCGCGTTTTAAGAAGCATTAGAATACTATTGCTACGATAGGCAAATATTTGCAAACGCTATTTCCTTGCAAGGAAGTGTCGCATTCACATTCATTTGAAGTGTAGACGAGGAATACATAACACTTCGCAAATCATATTATATCTTACCATGAAACATAGAAATGAGATGCGATATCGCGTTTTAAGAAGCATTAGAACTCTATTGCTACGATACCTAGACATCTGCAGACGCTATTTCCTAGCAAGGAAGTGTCGCATTTACATTCATTTTAAGTGTAGACGAGGAATACATGATACTTCGCAATGAATATTAGATCTTATCATGAAACATAGAAATGAGATGCGATATCGCGTTTTAAGAAGCATTAGAACTCTATTGCTATGATACGTAGACATCTGCAAACGCTGTTTCCTTGCAAGTATGTGTCGCATTCACATTCATTTGAAGTGTAGACGAGGAATACATGACACTTCGCAAATCATATTATATCTTACCATGAAACATAGAAATGAGATGCGATATCGCGTTTTAAGAAGCATTAGAACTCTATTGCTACGATACGTAGACATCTGCAAACGCTATTTCCTTGCAAGGAAGTGTCGCATTTACATTCATTTGATGTGTAGACGAGGAATACATAACACTTCGCAATGAATATTATATCTTATCATGAAACATAGGTATGAGATGCAATATCTCGTTTTAAGAAGCATTTGAACTCTATTGCTTCGATACGTAGACATCTGCAAACGCTATTTCCTTGCAAAGAAGTGTCGCATTTACATTCATTTGAAGTGTAGACGAGGAATACATAACACTTCGCAAATCATATTATAACTTACCATGAAACATAGAAGTGAGACGCAATATCGCGTTTTAAGAAGCATTAGAATACTATTGTTACGATAGGCAAATATTTGCAAACGCTATTTCCTTGCAAGGAAGTGTCGCATTCACATTCATTTGAAGTGTAGACGAGGAATACATAACACTTCGCAAATCATATTATATCTTACCATGAAACATAGAAATGAGATGCGATATCGCGTCTTAAGAAGCATTAGAACTCTATTGCTACGATACCTAGACATCTGCAGACGCTATTTCCTAGCAAGGAAGTGTCGCATTTACATTCATTTGAAGTGTAGACGAGGAATACATGATACTTCGCAAATCATATTATATCTTACCATGAAAAATAGAAATGAGATGCAATATCTCGTTTTAAGAAGCATTTGAAATCTATTGCTTCGATACGTAGACATCTGCAAACGCTATTTTCCTGCAAGGAAGTGTCGCATTTACATTCATTTGAGGTGTAGACGAGGAATACATAACACTTCGCAAATCATATTATATCTTACCATGAAACATAGAAATGAGATGCGATATCGCGTTTTAAGAAGCATTAGAAATCTATTGCTACGATACGTAGACATCTGCAAACGCTATTTCCTTGCAAGGAAGTGTCGCATTTACTTTCATTTGAATCGTAGACGAGGAATGCATAACACTTCGCAAATCATATTATATCTTACCATGAATCATAGAAATGAGATGCAATATCTCGTTTTAAGTATCATAAGAACTCTAATGTTACGATACGTAGAAATCTGCAAACGCTATTTCCTTGCAAGGAAGTGTCGCATTTACTTTCATTTGAATCGTAGACGAGGAATACATAACACTTCGCAAATCATATTATATCTTACCATGAAACATAGAAATGAGATGCGATATCGCGATTTAAGAAGCTTTAGAACACTATTGCTTCGATACGTAGACGTCTGCAAACGCGATTTCCTTGCAAGGAAGTGTCGCATTTACATTCATTTGAATCGTAGACGAGGAATGCATAACACTTCGCAATGAATATTATATCTTACCATGAAACATAGAAATGAGATGCGATATCGCGATCTAAGAAGCTTCAGAAATCCATTGCTACGATACGTAGACATCTGCAAACGCTATTTCCTTGCAAGGAAGTGTCGCATTTACATTCATTTGATGTGTGGACGAGGAATGCATACCACTTCGCAATGAATATTATATCTTATCATGAAACATAGAAATGAGATGCGATATCGCGTTTTAAGAAGCATTAGAAATCTATTGCTACGATACGTAGACAACTGCAAACGCTATTTCCTAGCGAGGAAGTGTCGCATTCACATTCATTCGAAGTGTAGACGAGGAATACATAGCACATCTCAAATCAAATTATATCTTACCATGAAACATAGAAATGAGAAGCGATATCGCGTTTTAAGAAGCATTAGAACACTATTGCTTCGATACATAGACATCTGCAAACGCTGTTTCCTTGCAAGTATGTGTCGCATTCACATTCATTTGAAGTGTAGACGAGGAATACATGACACTTCGCAAATCATATTATATCTTACCATGAAACATAGAAATGAGATGCGATATCGCGTTTTAAGAAGCATTAGAACTCTATTGCTACGATACGTAGACATCTGCAAACGCTATTTCCTTGCAAGGAAGTGTCGCATTTACATTCATTTGATGTGTAGACGAGGAATACATAACACTTCGCAATGAATATTACATCTTAACATGAAACATAGGTATGAGATGCAATATCTCGTTTTAAGAAGCATTTGAACTCTATTGCTTCGATACGTAGACATCTGCAAACGCTATTTCCTTGCAAAGAAGTGTCGCATTTACATTCATTTGAAGTGTAGACGAGGAATACATAACACTTCGCAAATCATATTATAACTTACCATGAAACATAGAAGTGAGACGCGATATCGCGTTTTAAGAAGCATTAGAATACTATTGCTACGATAGGCAAATATTTGCAAACGCTATTTCCTTGCAAGGAAGTGTCGCATTCACATTCATTTGAAGTGTAGACGAGGAATACATAACACTTCGCAAATCATATTATATCTTACCATGAAACATAGAAATGAGATGCGATATCGCGTTTTAAGAAGCATTAGAACTCTATTGCTACGATACCTAGACATCTGCAGACGCTATTTCCTAGCAAGGAAGTGTCGCATTTACATTCATTTGAAGTGTAGACGAGGAATACATGATACTTCGCAAATCATATTATATCTTACCATGAAAAATAGAAATGAGATGCAATATCTCGTTTTAAGAAGCATTTGAAAGCTATTGCTTCGATACGTAGACATCTGCAAACGCTATTTTCCTGCAAGGAAGTGTCGCATTTACATTCATTTGAGGTGTAGACGAGGAATACGTAACACTTCGCAAGTCATATTATATCTTACCATGAAACATAGAAATGAGATGCGATATCGCGTTTTAAGATGCATTAGAAATCTATTGCTACGATACGTAGACATCTGCAAACGCTATTTCCTTGCAAGGAAGTGTCGCATTTACTTTCATTTGAATCGTAGACGAGGAATGCATAACACTTCGCAAATCATATTATATCTTACCATGAATCATAGAAATGAGATGCAATATCTCGTTTTAAGTATCATAAGAACTCTAATGTTACGATACGTAGAAATCTGCAAACGCTATTTCCTTGCAAGGAAGTGTCGCATTTACTTTCATTTGAATCGTAGACGAGGAATACATAACACTTCGCAAATCATATTATATCTTACCATGAAACATAGAAATGAGATGCGATATCGCGATTTAAGAAGGTTTAGAACACTATTGCTTCGATACGTAGACGTCTGCAAACGCGATTTCCTTGCAAGGAAGTGTCGCATTTACATTCATTTGAATCGTGGACGAGGAATGCATAACACTTCGCAATGAATATTATATCTTACCATGAAACATAGAAATGAGATGCGATATCGCGATCTAAGAAGCATCAGAAATCCATTGCTACGATACGTAGACATCTGCAAACGCTATTTCCTTGCAAGGAAGTGTCGCATTTACATTCATTTGATGTGTGGACGAGGAATGCATAACACTTCGCAATGAATATTATATCTTACCATGAAACATAGAAATGAGATGCGATATCGCGATCTAAGAAGCATCAGAAATCCATTGCTACGATACGTAGACATCTGCAAACGCTATTTCCTTGCAAGTATGTGTCGCATTCACATTCATTTGAAGTGTAGACGAAGAATGCATGACACTTCGCAAATCATATTATATCTTACCATGAAACATAGAAGTGAGACGCGATATCGCGTTTTAAGAAGCATTAGAATACTATTGCTACGATAGGCAAATATTTGCAAACGCTATTTCCTTGCAAGGAAGTGTCGCATTTACATTCATTTGAATCGTAGACGAGGAATGCATAACATTTCGCAATGAATATTATATCTTATCATGAAACATAGATATGAGATGCAATATCTCGTTTTAAGAAGCATTTGAACTCTATTGCTTCGATACGTAGACATCTGCAAACGCTATTTCCTTGCATGGAAGTGTCGCATTTACATTCATTTGAAGCGTGGACGAGGAATACATGACACTTCGCAAATCATATTATATCTTACCATGAATCATAGAAAAGAGATGCAATATCTCGTTTTAAGTATCATAAGAACTCTATTGTTACGATACGTAGACATCTGCAAACGCTATTTCCTTGGAAGGAAGTGTCGCATTTACGTTCATTTGAATCGTAGACGAGGAATGCATAACACTTCGCAAATCATATTATATCATACCATGAAACATAGAAATGAGATGCGATATCGCGTTTTAAGAAGCATTAGAACTCTATCGCTACGATACCTAGACATCTGCAGACGCTATTTCCTGGCAAGGAAGTGTCGCATTTACATTCATTTGAAGTTGTAGACGAGGAATACATGACACTTCGCAAATCATATTATATCTTACCATGAAACATAGAAATGAGATGCGATATCGCGTTTTAAGAAGTATTGGAAATCTATTGCTACGATACGTAGACAACTGCAAACGCTATTTCCTTTCAAGGAAGTGTCGCATTTACATTAATTTGAAGTGTAGACGAGGAGTACATAACACTTCGCAAATCATATTATATCTTACCATGAAACATAGAAATGAGATGCGATATCGCGTTTTAAGAATCATAAGAACTCTATTGCTTCGACACGTAGACATCTGCAAACGCTATTTCCTTGCAAGGAAGTGTCACATTTACATTCAGTTGAAGTGTAGACGAGGAATACATAACACTTCGCAAATCATATTATAACTTACCATGAAACATAGAAATGAGATGCGATATCGCGTTTTAAGAAGCATTAGAAATCTATTGATACGATACCTAGACATCTGCAGACACTATTTCCTAGCAAGGAAGTGTCGCATTTACATTCATTTGAAGTGTAGACGAGGAATACATAACACTTCGCAAATCATATTATATCTTACCACGAAACATAAAAATGAGATGCGATATCGCGTTTTAAGAAGCATTAGAACACTATTGCTACGATAGGTAGACATTTGCAAACGCTATTTCCTGGCAAGGAAGTTGTCGCATTTGCATTCATTTGAAGTGTAGACGAGGAATACATGACACTTCGCAATGAATATTATATCGTACCATGAAACATAGATATGAGATGCAATATCTCGTTTTAAGAAGCATTTGAACTCTATTGCTTCGATACGTAGACATCTGCAAACGCTATTTCCTTGCAAGGAAGTGTCGCATTTGCATTCATTTGAATCGTATAAGAGGAATGCATAACACATCGCAATGAATATTATATCTTATCATGAATCATAGATATGAGATGCAATATCTCGTTTCAAGAAGCATTTGAACTCTATTGCTACGATACCTAGACGTCTGCAGACGCTATTTCCTAGCAAGGAAGTGTCGCATTTACATTCATTTGAAGTGTAGACGAGGAATACATGACACTTCGCAAATCATATTATATCTTACCATGAAACATAGAAATGAAATGCGATATCGCGTTTTAAGAAGCATTAGAAAGTTATTGCTAAGATACGTAGACATCTGCAAAGGCTATTTCCTAGCGAGGAAGTATCGCATTCACATTCATTTGAAGTGTAGACGCGGAATACATAACACTTCGCAAATCATATTATATCTTACCATGAAACATAGAAATGAGATGCGATATCGCGTTTTAAGAAGCATTAGAACTCTACTGCTACGATACGTAGACATCTGCAGACGCTATTTCCTTGCAAGGAAGTGTCGCATTTACATTCATTTGAAGTGTAGACGAGGAATACATAACACTTCGCAAATCATATTATATCTTACCATGAAACATAGAAATGAGATGCGATATCGCGTTTTAAGAAGCATTAGAACTCTATCGCTACGATACCTAGACATCTGCAGACGCTATTTCCTGGCAAGGAAGTGTCGCATTTACATTCATTTGAAGTTGTAGACGAGGAATACATGACACTTCGCAAATCATATTATATCTTACCATGAAACATAGAAATGAGATGCGATATCGCGTTTTAAGAAGTATTAGAAATCTATTATTACGATACGTAGACATCTGCAGACGCTATTTCCTTGCAAGGAAGTGTCGCATTTACATTCATTTGAAGTGTAGACGAGGAATACATAACACTTCGCAAATCATATTATATCTTACCATGAAACTGAGAAATGAGATGCGATATCGCGTTTTAAGAATCATAAGAAATCTATTGCTACGATACGTAGACAACTGCAAACGCTATTTCCTTTCAAGGAAGTGTCGCATTTACATTAATTTGAAGTGTAGACGAGGAGTACATAACACTTCGCAAATCATATTATATCTTACCATGAAACATAGAAATGAGATGCGATATCGCGTTTTAAGAATCATAAGAACTCTATTGCTTCGACACGTAGACATCTGCAAACGCTATTTCCTTGCAAGGAAGTGTCGCATTTACATTCAGTTGAAGTGTAGACGAGGAATACATAACACTTCGCAAATCATATTATAACTTACCATGAAACATAGAAATGAGATGCAATATCGCGTTTTAAGAAGCATTAGAAATCTATTGATACGATACCTAGACATCTGCAGACACTATTTCCTAGCAAGGAAGTGTCGCATTTACATTCATTTGAAGTGTAGACGAGGAATACATAACACTTCGCAAATCATATTATATCTTACCATGAAACATAAAAATGAGATGCGATATCGCGTTTTAAGAAGCATTAGAACATTATTGCTACGATAGGTAGACATTTGCAAACGCTATTTCCTGGCAAGGAAGTGTCGCATTTGCATTCATTTGAAGTGTAGACGAGGAATACATGACACTTCGCAATGAATATTATATCGTACCATGAAACATAGATATGAGATGCAATATCTCGTTTTAAGAAGCATTTGAACTCTATTGCTTCGATACGTAGACATCTTCAAACGCTATTTCCTTGCAAGGAAGTGTCGCATTTGCATTCATTTGAATCGTATAAGAGGAATGCATAACACATCGCAATGAATATTATATCTTATCATGAATCATAGATATGAGATGCAATATCTCGTTTCAAGAAGCATTTGAACTCTATTGCTACGATACCTAGACATCTGCAGACGCTATTTCCTAGCAAGGAAGTGTCGCATTTACATTCATTTGAAGTGTAGACGAGGAATACATGACACTTCGCAAATCATATTATATCTTACCATGAAACATAGAAATGAAATGCGATATCGCGTTTTAAGAAGCATTAGAAAGTTATTGCTAAGATACGTAGACATCTGCAAACGCTATTTCCTTGCATGGAAGTGTCGCATTTACATTCATTTGAAGCGTGGACGAGGAATGCATAACACTTCGCAATGAATATTATATCTTACCATGAAACATAGAAATGAGATGCGATATCGCGATCTAAGAAGCTTCAGAAATCCATTGCTACGATACGTAGACATCTGCAAACGCTATTTCCTTGCAAGGAAGTGTCGCATTTACATTCATTTGATGTGTGGACGAGGAATGCATAACACTTCGCAATGAATATTATATCTTATCATGAAACATAGAAATGAGATGCGATATCGCGTTTTAAGAAGCATTAGAAATCTATTGCTACGATACGTAGACAACTGCAAACGCTATTTCCTAGCGAGGAAGTGTCGCATTCACATTCATTCGAAGTGTAGACGAGGAATACATAGCACATCTCAAATCAAATTATATCTTACCATGAAACATAGAAATGAGAAGCGATATCGCGTTTTAAGAAGCATTAGAACACTATTGCTTCGATACATAGACATCTGCAAACGCTGTTTCCTTGCAAGTATGTGTCGCATTCACATTCATTTGAAGTGTAGACGAGGAATACATGACACTTCGCAAATCATATTATATCTTACCATGAAACATAGAAATGAGATGCGATATCGCGTTTTAAGAAGCATTAGAACTCTATTGCTACGATACGTAGACATCTGCAAACGCTATTTCCTTGCAAGGAAGTGTCGCATTTACATTCATTTGATGTGTAGACGAGGAATACATAACACTTCGCAATGAATATTACATCTTAACATGAAACATAGGTATGAGATGCAATATCTCGTTTTAAGAAGCATTTGAACTCTATTGCTTCGATACGTAGACATCTGCAAACGCTATTTCCTTGCAAAGAAGTGTCGCATTTACATTCATTTGAAGTGTAGACGAGGAATACATAACACTTCGCAAATCATATTATAACTTACCATGAAACATAGAAGTGAGACGCGATATCGCGTTTTAAGAAGCATTAGAATACTATTGCTACGATAGGCAAATATTTGCAAACGCTATTTCCTTGCAAGGAGGTGTCGCATTCACATTCATTTGAAGTGTAGACGAGGAATACATAACACTTCGCAAATCATATTATATCTTACCATGAAACATAGAAATGAGATGCGATATCGCGTTTTAAGAAGCATTAGAACTCTATTGCTACGATACCTAGACATCTGCAGACGCTATTTCCTAGCAAGGAAGTGTCGCATTTACATTCATTTGAAGTGTAGACGAGGAATACATGATACTTCGCAAATCATATTATATCTTACCATGAAAAATAGAAATGAGATGCAATATCTCGTTTTAAGAAGCATTTGAAAGCTATTGCTTCGATACGTAGACATCTGCAAACGCTATTTTCCTGCAAGGAAGTGTCGCATTTACATTCATTTGAGGTGTAGACGAGGAATACGTAACACGTCGCAAGTCATATTATATCTTACCATGAAACATAGAAATGAGATGCGATATCGCGTTTTAAGATGCATTAGAAATCTATTGCTACGATACGTAGACATCTGCAAACGCTATTTCCTTGCAAGGAAGTGTCGCATTTACTTTCATTTGAATCGTAGACGAGGAATGCATAACACTTCGCAAATCATATTATATCTTACCATGAATCATAGAAATGAGATGCAATATCTCGTTTTAAGTATCATAAGAACTCTAATGTTACGATACGTAGAAATCTGCAAACGCTATTTCCTTGCAAGGAAGTGTCGCATTTACTTTCATTTGAATCGTAGACGAGGAATACATAACACTTCGCAAATCATATTATATCTTACCATGAAACATAGAATGAGATGCGATATCGCGATTTAAGAAGGTTTAGAACACTATTGCTTCGATACGTAGACGTCTGCAAACGCGATTTCCTTGCAAGGAAGTGTCGCATTTACATTCATTTGAATCGTAGACGAGGAATGCATAACACTTCGCAATGAATATTATATCTTACCATGAAACATAGAAATGAGATGCGATATCGCGATCTAAGAAGCATCAGAAATCCATTGCTACGATACGTAGACATCTGCAAACGCTATTTCCTTGCAAGGAAGTGTCGCATTTACATTCATTTGATGTGTGGACGAGGAATGCATAACACTTCGCAATGAATATTATATCTTACCATGAAACATAGAAATGAGATGCGATATCGCGATCTAAGAAGCATCAGAAATCCATTGCTACGATACGTAGACATCTGCAAACGCTATTTCCTTGCAAGTATGTGTCGCATTCACATTCATTTGAAGTGTAGACGAAGAATACATGACACTTCGCAAATCATATTATATCTTACCATGAAACATAGAAGTGAGACGCGATATCGCGTTTTAAGAAGCATTAGAATACTATTGCTACGATAGGCAAATATTTGCAAACGCTATTTCCTTGCAAGGAAGTGTCGCATTTACATTCATTTGAATCGTAGACGAGGAATGCATAACATTTCGCAATGAATATTATATCTTATCATGAAACATAGATATGAGATGCAATATCTCGTTTTAAGAAGCATTTGAACTCTATTGCTTCGATACGTAGACATCTGCAAACGCTATTTCCTTGCATGGGAAGTGTCGCATTTACATTCATTTGAAGCGTGGACGAGGAATACATGACACTTCGCAAATCATATTATATCTTACCATGAATCATAGAAAAGAGATGCAATATCTCGTTTTAAGTATCATAAGAACTCTATTGTTACGATACGTAGACATCTGCAAACGCTCATTTCCTTGGAAGGAAGTGTCGCATTTACGTTCATTTGAATCGTAGACGAGGAATGCATAACATTTCGCAATCATATTATATCATACCATGAAACATAGAAATGAGATGCGATATCGCGTTTTAAGAAGCATTAGAACTCTATCGCTACGATACCTAGACATCTGCAGACGCTATTTCCTGGCAAGGAAGTGTCGCATTTACATTCATTTGAAGTTGTAGACGAGGAATACATGACACTTCGCAAATTATATTATATCTTACCATGAAACATAGAAATGAGATGCGATATCGCGTTTTAAGAAGCATTAGAACTCTAGCGCTACGATACCTAGACATCTGCAGACGCTATTTCCTGGCAAGGAAGTGTCGCTTTACATTCATTTGAAGTTGTAGACGAGGAATACATGACACTTCGCAAATCATATTATATCTTACCATGAAACATAGAATGAGATGCGATATCGCGTTTTAAGAAGTATTGGAAATCTATTGCTACGATACGTAGACAACTGCAAACGCTATTTCCTTTCAAGGAAGTGTCGCATTTACATTAATTTGAAGTGTAGACGAGGAGTACATAACACTTCGCAAATCATATTATATCTTACCATGAAACATAGAAATGAGATGCGATATCGCGTTTTAAGAATCATAAGAACTCTATTGCTTCGACACGTAGACATCTGCAAACGCTATTTCCTTGCAAGGAAGTGTCACATTTACATTCAGTTGAAGTGTAGACGAGGAATACATAACACTTCGCAAATCATATTATAACTTACCATGAAACATAGAAATGAGATGCGATATCGCGTTTTAAGAAGCATTAGAAATCTATTGATACGATACCTAGACATCTGCAGACACTATTTCCTAGCAAGGAAGTGTCGCATTTACATTCATTTGAAGTGTAGACGAGGAATACATAACACTTCGCAAATCATATTATATCTTACCATGAAACATAAAAATGAGATGCGATATCGCGTTTTAAGAAGCATTAGACACTATTGCTACGATAGGTAGACATTTGGCAAACGCTATTTCCTGGCAAGGAAGTGTCGCATTTGCATTCATTTGAAGTGTAGACGAGGAATACATGACACTTCGCAATGAATATTATATCGTACCATGAAACATAGATATGAGATGCAATATCTCGTTTTAAGAAGCATTTGAACTCTATTGCTTCGATACGTAGACATCTGCAAACGCTATTTCCTTGCAAGGAAGTGTCGCATTTGCATTCATTTGAATCGTATAAGAGGAATGCATAACACATCGCAATGAATATTATATCTTATCATGAATCATAGATATGAGATGCAATATCTCGTTTCAAGAAGCATTTGAACTCTATTGCTACGATACCTAGACCGTCTGCAGACGCTATTTCCTAGCAAGGAAGTGTCGCATTTACATTCATTTGAAGTGTAGACGAGGAATACATGACACTTCGCAAATCATATTATATCTTACCATGAAACATAGAAATGAAATGCGATATCGCGTTTTAAGAAGCATTAGAAAGTTATTGCTAAGATACGTAGACATCTGCAGAGGCTATTTCCTAGCGAGGAAGTATCGCATTCACATTCATTTGAAGTGTAGACGCGGAATACATAACACTTCGCAAATCATATTATATCTTACCATGAAACATAGAAATGAGATGCGATATCGCGTTTTAAGAAGCATTAGAACTCTACTGCTACGATACGTAGACATCTGCAGACGCTATTTCCTTGCAAGGAAGTGTCGCATTTACATTCATTTGAAGTGTAGACGAGGAATACATAACACTTCGCAAATCATATTATATCTTACCATGAAACATAGAAATGAGATGCGATATCGCGTTTTAAGAAGCATTAGAACTCTATTGCTACGATACCTAGACATCTGCAGACGCTATTTCCTGGCAAGGATGTGTCGCATTTACATTCATTTGAAGTGTAGACGAGGAATACATGATACTTCGCAATGAATATTATATCTTATCATGAAACATAGATATGAGATGCAGTATCTCGTTTTAAGAAGCTTTTGAACTCTATTGCTTCGAAACGTAGACATCTGCAAACGCAATTTCCTTACAAGGAAGTGTCGCATTACATTAATTTGAAGTGTAGACGAGGAATACATAACACTTTGCAAATCCTATTATATCTTACCATGAAACATAGAAATGAGAAGCGATATCGCGTTTTAAGAAGCATTAGAACACTATTGCTTCGATACGTAGACATCTGCAACGCTATTTCCTTGCAAGGAAGTGTCGCATTTACATTCATTTGAATCGTAGGCGAGGAATGCATAGCACTTCGCAATGAATAGTATATCTTATCATGAAACATAGATATGAGATGCAGTATCTCGTTTTAAGATGCATTTGAACTCTATTGTTTCGATACGTAGACATTTGCAAACGCTATTTCCTTGCAAGGAAGCATCGCATTTACATTCATTTGAAGTGTAGACGAGGAAGACATGACACTTCGCAAATCATATTACATCTTACCATGAAACATAGAAATGAGATGCGATATCGCGTTTTAAGAAGCATTAGAAATCTATTGCTACGATACGTAGACAACTGCAAACGCTATTTCCTAGCGAGGAAGTGTCGCATTCATATTCATTCGAAGTGTAGACGAGGAATACATAGCACATCTCAAATCAAATTATATCTTACCATGAAACATAGAAATGAGATGCGATATCGCGTTTTAAGAATCATAAGAACTCTATTGCTACGATACGTAGACATCTACAAACGCTATTTCCTTGCAAGGAAGTGTCGCATTTTCATTCATTAGAAGTGTAGACGAGGAAGACATGACACTCGCAAATCATATTATATCTTACCATGAAACATAGATATGAGATGCAGTATCTCGTTTTAAGAAGCATTTGAACTCTATTGCTTCGATACGTAGACATCTGCATGAAACATAGATATGAGATGCAGTATCTCCGTTTTAAGAAGCATTTGAACTCTATTGCTTCGAAACGTAGACATCTGCAAACGCTATTTCCTTGCAAAGAAGTGTCGCATTTACATTCAGTTGAAGTGTAGACGAGGAATACATAACACTTCGCAAATCATATTATAACTTACCATGAAACATAGAAGTGAGACGCGATATCGCGTTTTAAGAAGCATTAGAATACTATTGCTACGATAGGCAAATATTTGCAAACGCTATTTCCTTGCAAGGAAGTGTCGCATCACATTCATTTGAAGTGTAGACGAGGAATACATAACACTTCGCAAATCATATTATATCTTACCATGAAACATAGAAATGAGATGCGATATCGCGTTTTAAGAAGCATTAGAACTCTATTGCTACGATACCTAGACATCTGCAGACGCTATTTCCTAGCAAGGAAGTGGTCGCATTTACATTCATTTTAAGTGTAGACGAGGAATACATGATACTTCGCAATGAATATTAGATCTTATCATGAAACATAGAAATGAGATGCGATATCGCGTTTTAAGAAGCATTAGAACTCTATTGCTATGATACGTAGACATCTGCAAACGCTGTTTCCTTGCAAGTATGTGTCGCATTCACATTCATTTGAAGTGTAGACGAGAATACATGACACTTCGCAAATCATATTATATCTTACCATGAAACATAGAAATGAGATGCGATATCGCGTTTTAAGAAGCATTAGAACTCTATTGCTACGATACGTAGACATCTGCAAACGCTATTTCCTTGCAAGGAAGTGTCGCATTTACATTCATTTGATGTGTAGACGAGGAATACATAACACTTCGCAATGAATATTATATCTTATCATGAAACATAGGTATGAGATGCAATATCTCGTTTTAAGAAGCATTTGAACTCTATTGCTTCGATACGTAGACATCTGCAAACGCTATTTCCTTGCAAAGAAGTGTCGCATTTACATTCATTTGAAGTGTAGACGAGGAATACATAACACTTCGCAAATCATATTATAACTTACCATGAAACATAGAAG